>NW_024727706.1:0-21071 GCF_018991925.1 Homarus americanus | reverse complement strand
TTCTCGATAAGGGGGCCTTTGTTATACTCGATCAGGGGACTTTATTATTCTCGATAAGGGGGACTTTGTTATACTCAATTAGGGGGCTTTGTTATACTCGAACAGGGAACCCTGTTATGCTCGATCAGGGGCCTTTGTTATACTCGTTCAGGCACTTTTGTTATATTCGATCAGGGGGCTTTGTTATACTCGATGAGGGGCCTTTGTTATAATCGTTCAGGGGACTATGTTAGACTCGAACAGCGGACCTTGTTATACTCGAACAGGGGACTTTGTTATTCTCGATCATGGGACTTTGTTATACTCGATGAGGGGCCTTTGTTATACTCGATGAGGGGACTTTGTCCTACTCGATCAGGGGGAATTTGTTATACTCAATCAGGGGACTTTGTTATATTCGATGAGGGGACTTTTTTATACTCGATCATGGGACTTTGTTATACTCGATGAGGGGCCTTTGTTATACTCGATGAGGGGCCTTTGTTATACTCGATGAGGGGCCTTTGTTATACCCGATCATGGGTCTTTGATATAATCGATCAGAGGACTTTGTTATACTCTATGAGGGGGCTTTGTTATCCTCGATCAGGGAACTTTATTATACTCGGTGAGGGGAGTTTGTTATACCGGATCAGGGGACTTTGTTTTACTCGATGAGGGGCTTTGTTATACTCGATCCAAGGACTTTGTTATACTCGATCAGGGGCCTTTGTTATACTCGATCAGGGGCCTTTGTTATACTCGATCAGAGGACTTTGTTATACTCGACCTGGGACTTTGTTATACTCGATTTGGAGCCTTTGTTATACTTGATCAGGGGGCTTTGTTATACTCGATCACGGGACTTTGTTATTCTCGATAAGGGGGACTTAGTTATACTCGATCAGGGGGCTTTTTTATACTCGATCAGGGAACATTGTTAAACTCGATCAGGGGCCTTTGTTATAATCGTTCAGCGGACTTTGTTATACTCGACCAGAGGATTTTGTTATACTCGATCTGGAGCCTTTGTTATACTTGATCAGGGAGCTTTGTTATACTCGATCAGGGGACTTAGTTATTCTCGATAAGAGGGACTTTGTTATACTCGATGAGGGGGCTTTGGTATACTCGATAAGGGAAATTTTGTTATACTCGATCATGGGCCTTTGTTATACTCGATCAGGGGACTTTGTTATACTCGACCAGGGAACTTTGTTATACTCGATCAGGGGCCTTTGTTATACTTGATCAGGGTGCTTTGTTATACTCGATCAGGGGACTTTGTTATTCTCGATTAGGGGGGCTTTGTTATTCTCGATCAGGGGGCTTTGTTATACTCGATCAGGGGGCTTTGTTATACCCGATCAGGGAACTTTGTTATACCTCGATCAGGGGCCTTGTTATACTCTGTTCAGGTTGTCTTTTGTTATACTCAACAAGGGACTTTGTTAGACCTCGATCAGTGGCCTTTTGTTAAACTCGATCAGGGCCTTTGTTATACTCGATCAGGGACTTGAGTAACTCGATCAGGGACTTTGGTTAAACCTGATCAGGGGCTTTATATACTGGATCAGGGGGCTTTGTTATACTCTGGGATCAGGAACTTTGTTATACTCGATCAGGGACTTTTGTTATAATCGTTCTGTTAGGGACTTTAAGTTACACGCGACCAGGGGACTTTGTTATACTCAACCAGGGGACTTTGTTATACTTGATCTGGGGCGTTTGTTATACTTGATCAGGGGCCTTTGTTATTCTCGATCAGGGAACTTTGTTATACTCGATCAGGAGCCTTTGTTATACTCGTTCAGGTGTCTTTGTTATACTCGACCAGAGGACTTTGTTATCCTCGATCAGGGGACTTTGTTATACTCGATGAGCGGGCTTTGTTATACTCGATCAGGGGACATTGTTATAGAATTTTAGGATCCTTTGTTATACTAGAGCAGGGGCCTTTGTTGTCCCGTTCAGGGACTTTGTTATACCTCGATCTAGGCCTTTTATACTTTCTTGATCAGGGACTTTGTTATACTCGACCAGGGACTTTGTTATACTCGGGATCAGGGGACTTTGTTATACTCGATAAGGGGACTTTGTTATACTCGATCAGGGGACTTTGTTATACTCGATCAGGGGACTTTGTTATACTCGATCAGGAGAATTTGTTATACTCGATCAGGGGACTTTGTTTTACTCGATCAAGGACTTTGTTATCCTAGATCAGGGGACTTTGTTATACTCGATGAGCGGGCTTTGTTATACTCGATCAGGGGACATTGTTATAGACTTTTAGGGTCCTTTGTTATACTCGATCACGGGCCTTTGTTATACTCGTTCAGGGGACTTTGTTATACTCGACCAAGGGACTTTGTTATACTCGATCTAGGGCCTTTGTTATATTTGATCAGGGGACTTTTCTATACTCGACCTGGGAACATTGTTATACTCGATCAGGGGACTTTGTTATACTCGATGAGGGGGCTTTGTTATACTCGATCAGGGAACTTTGTTATACTCGATCAGGGGCTTTTGTTACAATCGTTCAGGGGACTTTGTTATACTCGACCAGGGGACTTTGTTATACTCGATCAGGGGACTTAGTTATTCTCGATAAGGGGGCCTTTGTTATACTCGATCAGGGGACTTTGTTATACTCAACCAGGGGACTTTGTTATACTCGATCAGGGGCCTTTGTTTATACTTCATCAAGGTGCTTTGTTATACTCGATCAGGGCCTTTCTTATACTTCACTGGCGCTTTTGTTATACTCAATCAGGGGACTTTGTTTACCCGATCAAGGACTTTTGTTATCCTCGATCAGGGGACTTTGTTATACCCGATGAGCGGGCTTTGTTATCGCTGATTAGGGACTTATATATACTCGACCAGGGACTTTGTTATACCTCGGGATCAGGGCCTTTGTTATACTCGATCAGGGGACTTTGTTATACTCGACCAGGGGACTCTGTTATACTCGATGAGGGGCCTTTGTTATACTTCATCAAGGGGCTTTGTTATACTCGATCAGGGAACCCTGTTATACTCGATCAGGGGCCTTTGTTATACACGTTCAGGCGCTTTTGTTATATTCGATCAGGGGGCTTTGTTATACTCGATCAGGGACCTTTGTTATAATCGTTCAGGGGACTATGTTAGACTCGAACAGGGGACCTTGTTATACTCGAACAGGGGACTTTGTTATACTCGATAAGGGGACTTTGTTATATTCGATGAGGGACTTTGTTATTCTCGATCATGGGACTTTGTTATACTCGATGAGGGGCCTTTGTTATACTCGATGAGGGGACTTTGTTCTACTCGATCAGGGGCCTTTGTTATACTCGATAAGGGGACTTTGTTATATTCGATGAGGGGACTTTTTTATACTCGATCATGGGACTCTGTTATACTCGATGAGGGGCCTTTGTTATACTCGATCAGGGGCCTTTGTTATACCCGATCAGGGGACTTTGATATAATCGATCAGAGGACTTTGTTATACTCTATGAGGGGGCTTTGTTATCCTCGATCAGGAAACATCATTATACTCGGTGAGGGGACTTTGTTATACCGGATCAGGGGACTTTGTTTTACTCGATGAGGGGGCTTTGTTATACTCGATCAAGGGACTTTGTTTAACTCGATAAGGGGCCTTTGTTATACTCGATCAGGGCCTTTGTTATACTCGATCAGGGGACTTTGTTATACTCGACCTGGGACTTTGTTATACTCGATTTGGAGCCTTTGTTATACTTGATCAGGTGGCTTTGTTATACTCGATCAGGGGACTTTGTTATTCTCGATAAGGGGGACTTAGTTATACTCGATCAGGGGGCTTTGTTATACTCGATCAGGGAACATTGTTAAACTCGATCAGGGGCCTTTGTTATAATCGTTCAGGGGACTTTGTTATACTCGACCAGAGGATTTTGTTATACTCGATCTGGAGCCTTTGTTATACTTGATCAGGCGGCTTTGTTATACTCGATCAGGGGACTTAGTTATTCTCGATAAGAGGGACTTTGTTATACTCGATGAGGGGGCTTTGTTATACTCGATCAGGGAAATTTTGTTATACTCGATCATGGGCCTTTGTTATACTCGATCAGGGGACTTTGTTATACTCGACCAGGGGACTTTGTTATACTCGATGAGGGGACTTTGTTCTACTCGAACAGGGGAATTTGATATACTCGATCAGGGGACTTTGTTATATTCGATGAGGGGACTTTTTTATACTCGATCATGGGACTTTGTTATACTCGATGAGGGGTCTTTGCTATACTCGATCAGGGCCCTTTGTTATACCCGATCAGGGGACTTTGTTATAATCGATCAGAGGAATTTGTTATACTCTATGAGGGGGCTTTGTTATCCTCGATCAGGGAACTTTATTATACTCGGTGAGGGGACTTTGTTATACTGGATCAGGGGACTTTGTTTTACTCGATGAGGGGGCTGTGTTATATCTCGATCAGGGGACTTTGTTATACTCGATCAGGGGCCTTTGTTATACTCGATCAGGGGCCTTTGTTATACTCGATCAGGGGACTTTGTTATACTCGACCTGGGACTTTGTTATACTCGATTTGGAGCCGTTGTTATACTTGATCAGGGGGCTTTGTTATACTCGATCAGGGGAATTTGTTATACTCGATCAGGGGACTTTGTTATATTCGATGAGGGGACTTTTTTAAACTCGATCATGGGACTTTGTTATACTCGATGAGGGGCCTTTGTTATACTCGATCAGTGGCCTTTGTTAAACTCGATCAGGGGACTTTGTTATTCTCGATAAGGGGGACTTTGTTATACTCGATCAGGGGGCTTTGTTATACTCGATCAGGGAACTTTTGTTATACTCGATCAGGTGCCTTTTGTTATACCTTTCGATCATCAGGGACTTCTGGTTATACTCGACCAGGGACTTTGTTATACCTGATGAGGGACTTTGTTCACTCGATCAGGGGAATTTGTTATACTCGTGATCAGGGACTTTGTTATATTCGATGAGGGGACTTTTAAACTCGATCATGGGACCTTGTTATACCTGATGAGGGCCTTGTTATACTCGATCAGGGCCTTTGTTATACCCGATCAGGGGACTTTGTTATACTCGATCAGGGGGCTTTGTTATACTCGATCAGGGAACTTTGTTATACTCGATCAGGGGCCTTTGTTATAATCGTTTAGGGGCCTTTGTTATACCCGATCAGGGGACTTTGTTATACTCGATCTGGAGCCTTTGTTATACTTGATCAGGGGGCTTTGTTATACTCGATCAGGGGACTTAGTTATTCTCGATAAGGGGGCTTTGTTATACTCGATGAGGGTGGCTTTGTTATACTCAATCAGGGAAATTTTATTATACTCTATCATGGGCCTTTGTTATACTCGATCAGGGGACTTTGTTATACTCGATCAGGAGAATTTGTTATACTCGATCAGGGGACTTTGTTATACTCGATCAAGGACTTTGTTATCCTCGATCAGGGGACTTTGTTATACTCGATGAGCGGACTTTGTTATACTCGATCAGGGGACATTGTTATAGCCTTTTAGGGTCCTTTGTTATACTCGACCAGGGGACTTTGTTATACTCGATCAGGGGACTTTGTTATACTCGATAAATAGGACTTTGTTATACTCGATGAGGGGACTTTGTTATACTTCATGAGGGGGCTTTGTTATACTCGATCAGGGAACATTGTTATTCTCGATAAGGGGGGCTTTGTTATACGCAATTAGGGGGCTTTGTTATACTCGATCAGGGAACCCTGTTATACTCGATTAGGGGCCTTTGTTATACTCGTTCAGGTGCTTTTGTTATATTCGGTCAGGGGGCTTTGTTATACTCGAATAGGGGCCTTTGTTATAATCATTCAGGGGACTTTGATATAATCGATCAGAGGACTTTGTTATACTCTATGAGGGGGCTTTGTTATCCTCGATCAGGGAACTTTATTATACTCGGTGAGGGGACTTTGTTATACCGGATCAGGGGACTTTGTTTTACTCGATGAGGGGGCTTTGTTATACTCGATCAAGGGACTTTGTTATACTCGATCAGGGGCCTTTGTTATACTCGATGAGGGGCCTTTGTTATACCCGATCAGGGACTTTGTTATACTCGACCTGGGACTTTGTTATACTCGATTTGGAGCCTTTGTTATACTTGATCAGGGGGTTTTGTTATACTCGATCAGGGGACTTTGTTATTCTCGATAAGGGACTTAGTTATACTCGATCAGGGGGCTTTGTTATGCTCGATCAGGGAACATTGTTAAACTCGATCAGGGGCCTTTGTTATAATTGTTCAGGGGACTCTGTTATACTCGACCAGAGATTTTGTTATACTCGATCTGGAGCCTTTGTTATACTTGATCAGGGGGCTTTGTTATACTCGACCAGGGACTTAGTTATTCTCGATAAGAGGACTTTGTTATACTCGATGAGGGGCTTTGTTATACTCGATCAGGAAAAATTTTGTTATACTCGATCATGGGCCTTTGTTATACTCGATCAGGGACTTTGTTATACTCGACCAGGACTTTGTTATACTCTGGATCAGGGGCCTTTTGTTATACTCTTGATCAGGGGGCTTTTTATACTTGATCAGGGGACATTGGTTATTTCGATAGTACTTTGTTATACTCAAGGGCTTTGTTATACTCGGGGCTTTGTTATACTCGATCAGGAACTTGGTATACTCGATCAGGGCCTTTGTTATAATCGTTCAGGGACTATGTTATACTCGATCATGGGCCTTTGTTATACTCGATCAGGGGACTTTGTTATACTCGATCAGGGGATTTTGTTATATTCGATGAGGGACTTTGTTATTCTCGATCATGGGACTTTGTTATACTCGATGAGGGGCCTTTGTTATACTCGATGAGGGGACTTTGTTCTACTCGATCAGGGGAATTTGTTATACTCGATCAGGGGACTTTGTTCTCCTCGATCAGGGGACTTTGTTATTCCCGACCATGGGACTTTGTTATACTCGAATGGGGGGCCTCTGTTATACTCGATCAGAGGCCTTTGTTATACCCGATCAGGGGACTTTGTTATACTCGATCAGGGGAATTTGTTATACTCTATGAGGGGGCTTTGTTATACTCGATGAGGGGACTTTGTTATACTCGACCAGGGGTCTTTGTTATACTCGATCAGGGGCCTTTGTTATACTTGATCAGCGGGCTTTGTTGTACTCGATCAGGGGACTTTGTTATACTCGATCAGGGAACTTTGTTATACTCGATCAGGGGCCTTTGTTATACTCGTTCAGGCGCCTTTGTTATATTCGATCAGGGGCCTTTGTTATACTCGACCAGGTGACTCTGTTATACTCGACCAGGGGTCTTTGTTATACTTGATCAGAGGCTTTTGTTATACTTGATGAGGGGGCTTTGTTATACTCGATCAGTTGCCTTTGTTATACTATTTTTGAGGCCTTTGTTATACTCGAACAGGGGCCTTTGTTAAACTCGATCAAAGGCCTTTGTTTTTCTCGATTTGAGGACTTTGTTAAACTCGATGAGTAGACTTTGTTATACTCGATCAGGGGAGTTTGTTATACTCGATCAGGGGACTCTGTTTTACTCGATCAGGGGGCTTTGTTATACTCGATCAGGGGAGTTTGTTATACTCGATTAGGGGCCATTGTTATACTCGATCAGGGGCCTTTGTTATACTCGATTAGGGACTTTGTTATACTCGACCAGGGGTCTTTGTTATACTCGATCAGAGGCCTTTGTTATACTTGATGAGGGGGCTTCGTTATACTCGATCAGGGGCCTTTTTTATACTTGATGAGGGGGCTTTGTTATACTCGATCAGGGGACTTTGTTATTCTCGATCAGGGGGACTTTATTATACTCGATCAGGGGGTTTTGTTATACTCGATCAGGGAACTTTGTTATACTCGATTAGGGGCCTTTGTTATACTCGCTCAGGCGCCTTTGTTATATTCGATGAGGGGCCTTTGTTATACTCGACCAGGGGACTTTGTTATACTCGATCATGGGCCTTTGTTAAACTCGATCACGGGCCTTTGTTATACTCAATCAGGGGACTTTGTTATACTCGATCAGGGGACTTTGTTATACTCGATCAGGGAGCTTTGTTTTACTCGAACAGGAAACTTTGTTATACTCGATCAGGGGCCTTTGTTATAATCGTTAAGGGAACTTTGTTATACTCGATCAGGGGACTTTGTTCTCCTCGATCAGGAGACTTTGTTATACTCGATGAGGGGACTTTGTTATATTCGATGAGGGGACTTTGTTATACTCGACAATGGGACTTTGTTATACTCGATCAGGGGCCTCTGTTATACTCGATCAGGGGCCTTTGTTATACCCGATCAGGGGACTTTGTTATACTCGATCAGGGGACTTTGTTATACTCTATGAGGGGGCTTTGTTATTCTCGATCAGGGGGACTTTGTTATACTCGATCAGGGGGTTTTGTTATATTCGATCAGGGAACTTTGATATACTCGATCAGGGGCCTTTGTTATACTCGTTCAGGCGCCTTTGTTATATTCGATCAGGGGCCTTTGTTATACTCGACCAGGGGAATTTGTTATACTCGATCAGAGGCATTTGTTAAACTCGATCAGGGGCCTTTGTTATACTCGATCATGGGACTTTGTTATACTCGATTAAGGGACTTTGTTATACTCGATCAGGGGACTTTGTTATAATCGATGAGGGGACTTTGTTATACTCGATCATGGGTCTTTGTTATACTCGATGAGGGGCCTTTGTTATACTAGATGAGGGGACTCTGTTATACTCGATCAAGGGACTCGGTAATACTCGATCAGGGGACTTTGTTATACTCGAACAGTGGCCTTTGTTATACTCATTTAGAGGCCTTTGTTATACTTGAACAGGGGCCTTTGTTAAGCTCGATCAAAGGCCTTTGTTATTCTCGATTTGTGGACTTTGTTAAACTCGATGAGGAGACTTTGTTATACTCGTTCAGGGGAGTTTGTTATGCTCGATCAGGGGACATTGTTATACTCGATGAGGGGACTTTGTTATACCCGATCAGGGGCCTTTGTTGTACTCGATTAGGGGACTTTGTTATACTCGTTCAGGGGCCTTTGTTATACCCGATCAGGGGACTTTGTTATACTCGATCAGGGGACTTAGTTATACTCTATGAGGGTCTTTGTTATACTCGATGAGGGGACTTTGTTATACTCGACCAGGGGTCTTTGTTATACTCCATTAGGGGCCTTTGTTATACTTGATCAGGGGGCTTTATTATACTCGATCAGGGGACTTAGTTATTCTCGATCAGGGGGACTTTGTTATACTCGATGAGGGGCCTTTGTTATAATCGTTCAGGGGACTTTGTTATACTCGATCAGGGGACTTTTTATACTCGATCAGGGACTTTGTTATACTCGATCAGGGACTTTGTTATATTCGATGAGGGACTTTGTTATACTCGATCATGGGACGTTATACACGATCAGGGGACTTTGTTATACTCGATCAGGGGACTTTGTTATACTCGATCAGGGGACTTTGTTATATTCGATGAGGGGACTTTGTTATACTCGATCATGGGACTTTGTTATACTCGATGAGGGGCCTTTGTTATAATCGTTCAGGGGACTTTGTTATACTCGATTAGGGGCCTTTGTTATACTCGCTCTGGCGCGTTTGTTATATTCGATGAGGGGCATTTGTTATACTCTACCAGGGGACTTTGTTATACTCGATCATGGGCCTTTTTTAAACTCGATTAGGGGCCTTTGTTATACTCGATCAGGGGACTTTGTTATACTCAATCATGGGACTTTGTTCTCCTCGATCAGGGGACTTTGTTATACTCGAAGAGGGAACTTTGTTATATTCGATGAGGGGACTTTGTTATACTCGACCATGGGACTTTGTTATACTCGATCAGGGGCCTCTGTTATACTCGATCAGGGGCCTTTGTTATACCCGATCAGGGGACATTGTTATACTCTATGAGGGGGCTTTGTTATACTCGATCAGGGGACTTTGTTATACTCGACCAGGAGTCTTTGTTATACTCGATCAGGGACATTTGTTATACTTGATCAGGGGGCTTTGTTATACTCGATCAGGGGACTTTGTTATTCTCGATCAGGGGGACTTTGTTATACTCGATCATGGGACTTTGTTATACTCGATCAGGGAACTTTGTTATACTCGATCAGGGGCCTTTGTTATACTCGTTCAGGCACCTTGGTTATATTCGATTAGGGGCCTTTGTTATACTCGACCAGGGGACTTTGTTATACTCGATCATGGGCCTTTTTTAAACTCGATTAGGGGCCTTTGTTATACTCGATCAGGGGACTTTGTTATACTCGATGAGAGGGCTTTGTTATACTCGATCAGAGGCTTTTGTTAAACTCGATCAGGGGCGTTTGTTATACTCAATCAGGGGACTTTGTTATCCTCGATCAGGGGACTTTGTTATACTCGTTTAGGGGGCTTTGTTTTACTCGATCAGGAAACTTTGTTATATTCGATGAGGGGCCTTTGTTATAATCGTTGAGGGGACTTTGTTATACTCGATCAGGGTACTTTGTTATACTCGATCAGGGGACTTTGTTATACTCGATCAGGGGACTTTGTTATACTCGACCATGGGACTTTGTTATACTCGATCATGGGCCTCTGTTATACTCGATCTGGGAACTTTGTTATACTCGATCAGGGGCCTTTGTTATACTCGTTCAGGCGCCTTGGTTATATTCGATTAGGGGCCTTTGTTATACTCGACCACGGGACTTTGTTATACTCGATCAGAGGCTTTTGTTAAGCTCGATCAGGGGCCTTTGTTATACTCAATCAGGGGACTTTGTTATACTCGATCAGGGGACTTTGTTATACTCGTTTAGGGGACTTTGTTATATTCGATGAGGGGACTTTGTTATTCTCGATCATGGGACTTTGTTATACTCGATGAGGGGCTTTTGTTATACTTGATGAGGGGACTTTGTTACACTCGATCAGGGGACTTTGTTATACTCGTTTAGGGGACTTTGTTATATTCGATGAGGGGACTTTGTTATTCTCGATCATGGGACTTTGTTTTACTCGATCAGGAAACTTTGTTATAATCGTTGAGGGGATTTTGTTATACTCGATCAGGGGACTTTGTTATACTCGATCAGGGGACTTTGTTATACTCGATCAGGGGACTTTGTTATATTCGATGAGGGGACTTTGTTATTCTCGATCATGGGACTTTGTTATACTCGATGAGGGGCTTTTGTTATACTTGATGAGGGGACTCTGTTATACTCGATCAGGGGATTCGGTAATACTCGATCAGGGGACTTTGTTATACTCGATAAGTGGCCTTTGTTATACTCATTTAGAGGCCTTTGTTATAATCGAACAGGGGCCTTTGTTAAACTCGATCAAAGGCCTTTGTTATTCTCGATTTGAGGACTTTGTTAAACTCGATGAGGAGACTTTGTTATACTCGATCAGGGGAGTTTGTTATACTCGATCAGGGGACATTGTTATACTCGATGAGGGGACTTTGTTATACTCGATCAGGGGCCTTTGTTGTACTCGATTAGGGGACTTTGTTATACTCGACCAGGGGTCTTTGTTTTACTCCATCAGGGGTCTTTGTTATACTTGATGAGGGAGCTTTGTTATACTCGATCAGGGGCCTTTGTTATATTTGATGAGGGGGCTTTGTTATACTCGATCAGGGGACTTTATTATTCTCGATCAGGGGGACTTTGTTATACTCGATCAGGGGGCTTTGTTATACTCGATCAGGGAACTTTGTTATACTCGATCAGGGGCCTTTGTTATACTCGTTGAGGGGCCTTTGTTATACCCGATCAGGGGACTTTGTTATACTCGATCAGGGGACTTTGTTATACTCTATGAGGGGCTTTGTTATACTCGATGGGGACTTTGTTATACTCGAACAGGGGACTTTGTTATACTCGATCAGGGGCCTTTGTTATATACTTGATCAGGGGGCTTTGTTATACTCGATCAGGGGACTTTGTTATTCTCGATCAGGGGACTTTGTTATACTCGATGAGGGGCCTTTGTTATAATTGTTCAAGGGACTTTGTTATACTCGATCAGGGGACTTTTTTATACTCGATCAGGGGACTTTTTTATACTCGATAAGGGGACTTTGTTATATTCGATGAGGGGACTTTGTTATACTCGATCATGAGACTTTGTTATACTCGATCAGGGGACTTTGTTATACTCGATCAAGGAACTTTGTTATACTCGATTAGGGGCCTTTGTTATACTCGTTCAGGCACCTTTGTTATATTCGATGAGGGGCCTTTGTTATACTCGACCAGGGTACTTTGTTATACTCGATCATTGGCCTTTGTTAAACTCGATCAGGGGCCTTTGTTATACTCGATCAGGGGCCTTTGTTATAATCGTTCAGGAGACTTTGTTGAACTCGATCAGGAGACTTTGTTCTCCTCGATAAAGGGAACTTTGTTATACTCGATGAGGGGACTTTGTTATATTCGAATGAGGGGACTTTGTTATACCCGACCATGGGACTTTGTTATACTCGATCAGGGGCCTCTGTTATACTCGACCAGGAGCCTTTGTTATACCCGATCAGAGGACTTTGTTATACTCGATCAGGGGACTTTGTTATACTCTATGAGGGGGCTTTGTTATACTCGATGAGGGGACTTTGTAATACTCGACCAGGGGTCTTTGTTATACTCGATCAGGGGCCTTTGTTATACTTGATCAGGGAGCTTTGTTGTACTCGATTAGGGGACTTTGTTATACTCGATCAGGGAACTTTGTTATACTCGATCAGGGGCCTTTGTTATACTCGTTCAGGCGCCTTTGTTATATTCGATCAGGGGCCTTTGTTATACTCGACCAGGTGACTCTGTAATACTCGATCAGGGGACTTTGTTATACTCGACCAGGGGTCTTTGTTATACTTGATCAGAGGCTTTTGTTATACTTGATGAGGGGGCTTTTTTATACTGAAAGTTGCCTTTGTTATGCTCTTTTAGAGGACTTTGTTATACTCGAACAGGGGCCTTTGTTAAACTCGATCAAAGGCCTTTGTTTTTCTCGATTTGAGGACTTTGTTATACTCGATGAGTAGACTTTGTTATACTCGATCAGGGGAGTTTGTTATACTCGATCAGGGGACTCTGGTTAACTCGATCAGGGGGCTTTGTTATACTCGATTAGGGGACTTTGTTATACTCGACCAGGGGTCTTTGTTATACTCAGGGGACTTTGTTATACTCGACCAGGGGCCTTTGTTATACTCGATCAGGGGCCTTTGTTATATTCGATCAGGGGCCTTTGTTATACTCGACCAGGGGACTTTGTTATACTCGATCAGAGGCATTTGTTAAATTCGATCAGGGGCCTTTGTTATACTCGATCATGGGACTTTGTTATACTCGATCAGGGGACTTTGTTATACTCGATCAGGGGACTTTGTTATATTCGATGAGGGGACTTTGTTATACTCGATCATGAGACTTTGTTATACTCGATGAGGGGCATTTGTTATACTAGATGAGGGGACTCTGTTATAGTCGATCAGGGGACTCGGTAATACTCGATCAGGGGACTTTGTTATACTCGATCAGTGGCCTTTGTTATACTCATTTAGAGGCCTTTGTTATACTCGAACAGGGGCCTTTGTTAAGCTCGATCAAAGGGCTTTGTTATTCTCGATTTGAGGACCTTGTTAAACTCGATGAGGAGACTTTGTTATACTCGATCAGGGGAGTTTGTTATATTCGATCAGGGGACATTGTTATACTCGATGAGGGGACTTTGTTATACTCGATCAGGGGCCTTTGTTGTACTCGATTAGGGGACTTTGTTATACTCGTTCAGGGGCCTTTGTTATACCCGATCAGAGGACTTTGTTATACTCGATCAGGGGACTTAGTTATACTCTATGAGGGGGCTTTGTTATACTCGATGAGGGGACTTTGTTATACTCGACCAGGGGTCTTTGTTATACTCGATCAGGGGCCTTTGTTATACTTGATCAGGGGGCTTTGTTATACTCGATCAGGGGACTTAGTTATTCTCGATCAGGAGGACTTTGCTATACTCGATGAGGGGTCTTTGTTATAATCGTTCAGGGGACTTTGTTATACTCGATCAGGGGACTTTTTTATACTCGATCAGGGGACTTTGTTATACTCGATCAGGGGACTTTGTTATATTCGATGAGGGTACTTTGTTATACACGATCATGGCACTTTGTTATACTTGATGAGGGGCCTTTGCTAGACTCCATGAGTGGACTCTGTTATACTCGATCAGGGGACTCTGTAATACTCGATCAGGGGCCTTTGTTATACTCGATTAGGGGACTTTGTTATTCTCGACCAGGGGTCTTTGTTATACTCGATCAGGGGCCTTTGTTATACTTGATGAGGGGGCTTTGTTATACTCGATCAGGGGCCTTTGTTATACTTGATGAGGGGCCTTTGTTATACTCGACCAGGGGACTTTGTTATACTCGATCATGGGCCTTTGTTAAACTCGATCAGGGGCCTTTGTTATACTCAATCCGGGAACTTTGTTATACTCGATCAGGGAACTTTGTTATACTCGATCAGGGAGCTTTGTTTAACTCAATTAGGAAACTTTGTTATACTCGATTAGGGGCCTTTGTTATAATCGTTCAGGGGACTTTGTTATACTCGATCAGGGGACTTTGTTCTCCTCGATCCGGGGACTTTGCTATACTCGATGAGGGGACTTTGTTATACTCGACCATGGGACTTTGTTATACTCGATCAGGGGCCTCTGTTATACTCGATCAGGGGCCTTTGTTATACCCGATCAGGGGACTTTGTTATACTCGATCAGGAACTTTGTTATACTCTATGAGGGCTTTGTTATACTCGACCAGGGGACATTGTTATACTCGACAGGGGTCTTTGTTATACTCGATCAGGGCCACATACTTGATCAGGGGCTTTGTTGTACTCGATCAGGACTTGTTATTCTCGATCAGGGGACTTTGTTATACTCGATCAGGGGGCTTTGTTTTACTCGATCAGTGAACTTTGTTATACTCGATCAGGGGCCTTTGTTATACTCGTTCAGGCCGCCTTTGTTATATTCGATCAGGGGCCTTGTTATACTCGAGCAGGAGACTTTGTTATACTCGATCAGGGGCTTTTGTTAAATTCGATCAGGGGCCTTTGTTATACTTAATCAGGGTCTTTGTTATACTCGATCAGGGGACTTTGTTATACTCGTTTAGGGGGCTTTGTTTTACTTGAACAGGAAACTTTGTTATACTCGATGAGGGGCCTTTGTTATAATCGTTCAGGGGACTTTGTTATACTCGAACAGGGGACTTTGTTATACTCGATCAGGGGACTTTGTTATACTCGAACAGGGGACTTTGTTATATTCGATGAGGTGACTTTGTTATACTCGATCATGGGACTTTGCAATACTCGATGAGGGGCCTTTGTTATACTAGAAGAGGGGACTCTGTTATACTCGATCAGGGGACTTTGTTATACTCGATGAGGGGCCTTTGTTATACTCGATTAGGGGCTTTTGTTATACCCGATCAGGGGACTTTCTTATAATCGATCAGAGGACTTTGTTATACTCTATGAGGGGGCTTTGTTATCCTCGATCAGGGAACTTTATTATACTCGGTGAGGGGACTTTGTTATACTGGATCAGGGGACTTTGTTATACTCGATGAGGGGGCTTTGTTGTATTCGATCAGGGGACTTTGTTATACTCAATCAGGGGCCTTTGTTATACTCGATCAGAGGCCTTTGTTATACTCGATCAGGGGACTGTGTTATACTCGACCTGGGACTTTGTTATACTCGATTTGGAGCCTTTGTTATACTTGATCAGGGGGCTTTGTTATACTCGATCAGGGGACTTTGTTATACTTGATCAGGGGGCTTTGTTATACTCGATCAGGGGACTTTGTTATACTCGATCATGGGCCTTTGGTATACTCGATCAGGAAACTTTGTTATACTCGATGAAGGGACTTTGTTATACTCGATCAGGGGGCTTTGTTATACTTGATGAGGGGCCTTTGTTATAATCGTTCAGGGGACTTTGTTATACTCGATCAGCGGACTTTGTTATACTCGATCAGGGGACTTTGTTATACTCGAACAGGGGACTTTGTTATATTCGATGAGGTGACTTTGTTATATTCGATCATGGGACTTTGTAATACTCGATGAGGGGCCTTTGTTATACTAGATGAGGGGACTCTGTTATAATCGTTAAGGGGACTTTGTTATACTCGATCAGGGGACTTTGTTATACTCGACAAGGGAGTTTGATATACTCGACCAGGGGACTTTGTTATACTCGATGAGGGGCCTTTGTTAAACTCGATGAGGGGCCTTTGTTATAATCGACCAGGGGACTTTGTTGTTATACTCGATCAGGGAACTTTGTTATACTCGATGAGGGACTTTTTATACTCGAGGGTCTTTGTTATACTCGATATACTCGATCAGGGGCCTTTGTTATACTTGATCAGGGGGCTTTGTTGTACTCGATCAGGGGACTTTGTTATTCTCGATGAGGGGGACTTTGTTATACTCGATCAGGGGGCTTTGTTTTACTCGATCAGGGAACTTTGTTATACTCGATCAGGGGCCTTTGTTATACTCGTTCAGGCGCCTTTGTTATATTCGATCAGGGGCCTTTGTTATACTCGAGCAGGAGACTTTGTTATACTCGATCAGGGGCTTTTGTTAAACTCGATCAGGGGCCTTTGTTATACTTAATCAGGGTCTTTGTTATACTCGATCAGGGGACTTCGTTATACTCGTTTATAGGGCTTTGTTTAACTCGATCAGGAAACTTTGTTATACTCGATGAGGGGCCTTTGTTATAATCGTTCAGGGGACTTTGTTATACTCGATCAGGGGACTTTGTTATACTCGATCAGGGGACTTTGTTATACTCGAACAGGGGACTTTGTTATATTCGATGAGGGGACTTTGTTATACTTGATCATGGGACTTTGTTATACTCGATGAGGCGCCTTTGTTATACTAGAAGAGGGGACTCTGTTATACTCGATCAGGGGACTTTGTTATACTCGATGAGGGGCCTTTGTTATACTCGATCAGGGGCCTTTGTTATACCCGATCAGGGGACTTTGTTATAATCGAACAGAGGACTTTGTTATACTCTATGAGGGGGCTTTGTTATCCTCGATCAGGGAACTTTATTATACTCGGTGAGGGGACTTTGTTATACCGGATCAGGGGACTTTGTTATACTCGATGAGGGGGCTTTGTTGTATTCGATCAGGGGACTTTGTTATACTCGATCAAGGGCCTTTGTTATACTCGATCAGAGGCCTTTGTTATACTCGATCAGGGGACTGTGTTATACTCGACCTGGGACTTTGTTATACTCGATTTGGAGCCTTTGTTATACTTGATCAGTGGGCTTTGTTATACTCGATCAGGGGACTTTGTTATACTTGATCAGGGGGCTTTGTTATACTCGATCAGGGGACTTTGTTATACTCGATCATGGGCCTTTGTTATACTCTATCAGGAAACTTTGTTATACTCGATGAAGGGACATTGTTATACTCGATCAGGGGGCTTTGTTATACTTGATCAGGGGGCCTTTGTTAGAATCGTTAAGGGGACTTTGTTATACTCGATCAGGGGACTTTGATATACTCGACAAGGGAGTTTGTTATACTCGACCAGGGGACTTTGTTATACTCGATGAGGGGCCTTTGTTAAACTCGATGAGGGGCCTTTGTTATAATCGACCAGGGGACTTTGTTATACTCGATGAGGGGTCTTTGTTAAACTCGTTGAGGGGCCTTTGTTATACTCAATTAGGTGACTTTGTTATACTCGATCAGGGGACTTTGTTATACTCGATCAGGGGACTTTGTTATACTCGATCAGGGGACTTTGTTATACTCGATGAGGGGCCTTTGTTATACTCGATTAGAGGCCTTTGTTATAATGGATCAGGGGACTTTGTTATACTCGATCAGGAGAATTTGTTATACTCGATCAGGGGACTTTGTTATACTCGATCAAGGACTTTGTTATCCTCGATCAGGGGACTTTGTTATACTCGATGAGCGGGCTTTGTTATACTTGATCAGGGGACATTCTTATTGACTTTTAGGGTCCTTTGTTATACTCGATCAGGGGCCTTTGTTATAATCGTTCAGGGGACTTTGTTATACTCGACCAGGGGACTTTGTTATACTCGATCTTGGGCCTTTGTTATACTTGATCAGGGGACTTTGTTATACTCGACCAGAGGACTTTGTTATACTCGATTAGGGGACTTTGTTATACTCAATCAGGGGACTTTGTTATACTCGATCAAGGGACTTTGTTATACGCGATCAGGGGACTTTGTTATACTCGATCAAGGACTTGTTATCCTCGATCAGGGGACTTTGTTATACTCGATGAGCGGGCTTTGTTATACTCGATCAAAAGACATTGTTATAGAATTTTAGGGTCCTTTGTTACACTCGATCAGGGGCCTTTGTTATACTCGTTCAGGGGGACTTTGTTATACTCGACCAGGGGACTTTGTTATACTCGATCCAGGGCCTTTGTTATACTTGATCAGGGGACTTTTTTATACTCGCACTCGGGACTTTGTTATACTCGATCAGGGGACTTTGTTATACTTGATCAGGGGACTTAGTTATTTTCGATAAGGGGGCCTTTGTTATACTCGATCAGGGGAATTTGTTATACTCGACCAGGGGACTTTGTTATACTCGATCAGGGGCCTTTGTTATACTTGATCAGGGGGCTTTGTTATACTCGATCAGGGAACATTGTTATTCTCGATAAGGGGGACTTTGTTATACTCAATTAGGGCGCTTTGTTATACTCGATCAGGGAACTTTGATATACTCGATAAGGGGCCTTTGTTATACTCGTTCAGGCGCTTTTGTTATATTCGATCAGGGGGCTTTGTTATACTCGATTAGGGGACTTTGTTATACTCGATTAGGGGACTTTGTTATATTCGATGAGGGACTTTGTTATTCTCGATCATGGGACTTTGTTATACTCGATGACGGGCCTTTGTTATACTCGATGAGGGGACTTTGTTCTACTCGATCAGGGGAATTTGTTATACTCGATCAGGGGACTTTGTTATATTCGATGAGGGGACTTTTTTATACTCGATCATGGGACTTTGGTATACTCGATGAGGGGCCTTTGTTATACTCGATCAGGGGCCTTTGTTATATCCGATCAGGGGACTTTGTTATACTCGATGAGCGGGCTTTGTTATAATCGATCAGGGGACATTGTTATAGACTTTTAGGGTCCTTTGTTACACTCGATCAGGGGCCTTTGTTATACTCGTTCAGGGGACTTTGTTATACTCGACCAGGGGACTTTGTTATACTCGATGTAGGGCCTTTGTTATACTTGATCAGGGGACTTTTTTATACTCGCACTGGGGACTTTGTTATACTCGATCAGGGGACTTTGTTATACTCGATCAGGGGCCTTTGTTATAATCGTTCAGGGGACTTTGTTATACTCGACCAGGGGACTTTGTTATACTCGATCTGGAGCCTTTGTTATATTGATCAGGGGGCTTTGTTATACTCGATCAGGGAACATTGTTATTCTCGATAAGGGGGACTTTGTTATACTCAATTAGGGGGCTTTGTTATACTCGATCAGGGAACTTTGTTATACTCGATTAGTGGCCTTTGTTATACTCGTTCAGTCGCTTTTGTTATATTCGATCAGGGGGGCTTTGTTATACTCGATTAGGGGACTTTGTTATACTCGATCAGGGGACTTTGTTATATTCGATGAGGGACTTTGTTATTCTCGATCATGGGACTTTGTTATACTCGATGAGGGGCCTTTGTTATACTCGATGAGGGGACTTTGTTCTACTCGATCAGTGGAATTTGTTATACTCGATCAGGGGACTTTGTTATATTCGATGAGGGGACTTTTTTATATTCGATCATGGGACTTTGTTATACTCGATGAGGGGCCTTTGTTATACTCGATCAGGGGCCTTTGTTATACCCGATCAGGGGACTTTGTTATAATCGATCAGAGGACTTTGTTATACTCTATGAGGGGGCTTTGTTATCCTCGATCAGGGAACTTTATTATACTCGGTGAGGGGACTTTTCTATACTGGATCAGGGGACTTTGTTTTACTCGATGAGGGGGCTTTGTTATATTCGATCAAGGGACATTGTTATACTCGATCAGGGGCCTTTGTTATACTCGATCAGGGGCCTTTGTTATACTCGATCAGGGGACTTTGTTATACTCGAACTGGGACTTTGTTATACTCGATTTGGAGCCTTTGTTATACTTGATCAGGGGGCTTTGTTATACTCGTTCAGGGGACTTTGTTATTCTCGATAAGGGGGACTTTGTTATACTCGATGAGGGGCTTTGTTATACTCGATCAGGGGACTTTGTTATACTCGACCAGAGGACTTTGTTATACTCGATCAGGGGCCTTTGTTATACTTGATGAGGGGGCTTTGTTATACTCGATCATGGGACTTTGTTATATTCGATGAGGGACTTTGTTATTCTCGATCATGGGACTTTGTTATACTCGATGAGGGGCCTTTGTTATACTCGATGAGGGGACATTGTTCTACTCGAACAGGGGAATTTGTTATACTCGATCAGGGGACTTTGTTATATTCGATGAGGGGACTTTTTTATACTCGATCATGGGACTTTGTTATACTTGATGAGGGGCCTTTGTTTTACTCGATCAGGGGCCTTTGTTATACCCGATCAGGGGACTTTGTTATACTCGATGAGCGGGCTTTGTTATACTCGATCAGGGAACATTGTTATTCTCGATAAGGGGGACTTTGTTATACTCAATTAGGGGGCTTTGTTACACTCGATCAGGGAACTTTGTTATACTCGATCAGGGGCCTTTGTTATACTCGTTCAGGCGCTTTTGTTATATTCGATCAGGGGGCTTTGTTATACTCGATTAGGGGACTTTGTTATACTAGATCAGGGGACTTTGTTATATTCGATGAGGGACTTTGTTATTCTCGAT
>NW_024727705.1:0-17580 GCF_018991925.1 Homarus americanus | reverse complement strand
AAAAAAAAAAAAAAAATAGCAACAACCTAGAAAGAGTGTAGAGTATTTTTGTGCAAACTATTATACTAGTAGATGGTCTAAGATAACTGTATGTGAAGGAAAAGGTGTGCTCTCCACTCAAACTTTCTTTTTATGAAATCTCCTACTCCCCAGCTGAGCGGTACGCCCAAAGGGAAACAAAACGTGGCACATAACACGCCGCCCGCCAGCTCTGGCTCGGTGAATAGGAATCAGTAATCGGGCGGAGTATAAACAACACCGCCGCCAATGTGCTCCTCCCATCTCTGAGGAAATCTGGCGGGCAACTTAGTATTATATTAGTATGTAATAATAATAACAATAATAATAATAATAATAATACTAATAATAATAAGAATAATAATAATATTAATAATAATAATATTAATAATAATAACATGCAATTACATTTTATAACACATACTAACAAAATAGTGTATAGCCTACTGTACTTAACTATAATAGGTTAGGTTGCGTAGGAGGATCTAAAAAGTACAGTAGTATATACACACACACACACACACACACACACACACACACACACACACATACATATAGACAACAAACGAAATTAGAAACCACACGTCAGTGAAGTTATCAAATCCTCCAGTTTCCGTCTACACCTCCTACTCCGACTCCGACTCAAGTCCCTCGGTGTTCCTGCACACGAGCTCCTCAGTGTTTACACAACATTCATACTTCCCAAGCTCACCTATGCCTCCTCCACCTGGTCTTCCTCCCTAAATGCCACACAACGTAAACACCTAGAAAAAGTGCAAAAGAGGCCATGCAAGATTATTCTCTACCCTTCCTACTCCACATATCAAGAATCGCTCAACACACTGACCGACCCTTTAGACTCTCACTGACCATCACCACGACCTCATCTGCAAATTTGGTAAGAAGCTTCTACACCATCCCCGACACCGGCTCCTACTACCACCTGAGATCCCTAGTCCGAGAATTGCTCTTCGACACCACAACCGCATCCAGCCCATACGTGCACGAACTGATCTCTATAAGAACAGCCCAGTCCCAACCATTGTAAAAATTATCGATAACTTGTAATAAATCAGTGTACTCACTCCCAGTAAACACTACTCCTTGCACTCTCACTATGTTGAAATGAACTGTAGTTTGAGCTTTTCCCCAGCTAGTTATTATATGTCTTATTTGTGTCACTCATGTTACTTGTATATTATTTGTAATTCGTAACCCATTCCCCAAATATGTAACTGTATATTTTCAGCCTTCTGGCTGCCAAGCACTTTCAATAAACCGTTAATTATTATTATTATTATTATTATTATTATTATTTATATGTTGGCCCATACCAACTCACTCCCCTGAACCCTCCTCCCCACCGGACTATCAACAAGTTCTTGCCATAAGGTACTACCTCATTTGGCAAAGGAATGGAACCAGTGATGAATAGTGGTGAACAGTGCTTAACTCAGTGAAAAACAACTCGGCAGTTGAGTTCTACCTAAGCTAGCTAACCACTCACACAGTGAGGTCCCAGGTACCCGGTTATACTGCCCCTGAGACTCCACGATAGAGAGGCCTGGGACCACACCTCACCCACTTGAATGAGTGAGTCATGTGGACCACGTGGTGTCCCCAAGATGCTACGACACCACGTAGTGAATGTTTTGCTACAGCATCATCATGTGAAGTTCCTCATAACACCATCTGTGAGGTAACTGCTACATCATCAGGCCCCTCATAACGCCATCTGTGAGGGAGTTACTACACTACGTGTCTGGTGTTCAACACCTCACCCTACATGATCTATGCGTGCAAACATTAATCTGTATGTTCACTGTGTGCTCCTTCACCTTTCTCTAATGAGGGCTTTTGTTAAACCACCAATGTATGTACTAAGTCAATTGTGTCCAATGTATACTTTCGAAAAGCCCTTGTTTGGGTTAGGTAGGAGAGAGTAGTCGTCATTATTGTCCAAGCCACATTATTTATTTCTATATATAAGTAATGTAGGCTGGTTTTTAAATACCTCAATCCCCTAACGGTGCCGTTTGTATATTAAGAAATACCGAAGCCATACAGTACAACACCAGCGAATATGAAGTATCACTGTAACCGGCAACTGTTACTCACTCATACCTACATACATATATAGAGTCTTTACAGAATGATAGCAGACACGAGGAAGACGAACAACAAGAGGAGAAGAGTTAGAAGAAAATCAACTTCAAGCTAAGAAGAAGAATAACAAGACATTTCCTCCAAACAAGAAAACAACACACACAATCAAGCCGACCAAACACTGAGAAACCATGGCGGAACCCAACATGCACCGGACGCTTGACCTGACTCTATCCTGCCGCATCCAGGCGAGTTGCTGCTTAAAGTCCCTCACGCAAGCGCTGTTTAGCCACTGCACCTATTCTATCCTCCTAAAATTCACTTCAATCCCCCCCTGCCACTAGCATGTTATGTATGTATGTATGTATGTATGTATGTATGTATGTATGTATGTATGAATGAATGATAACTGCAACTTTGTGTATTAAAACTCATTACTCTTACCGAAGTAATATAGTGCGTGGTTATGTTATGTCATGTTAGGATAGATTATAAACTACATTGGGTTACATTTCGTGAGGTTCGGTGACGCTACAGGAAGTTAGGTGAGTTACCTGGAGGTTAGGTGAATGTTGACTGACTGACTGACTGACTGACAATTATTAGAAGTGGTTCCAACACGTCACACACAACCTATACTCATGTACCACAAGTCCAGAATTAGAGAGGACTGCGTTATTGGTATTTTCAACGATTTACTCAGTGTCTAAATCCTAACTCTTTAGCGATGTAAATGTGGACCTAAAATTAGGTCCGTATATTTGTTTGTCGTGGTGGTGGTGGTGGTGTGCGCCCGTCCATCAGGTTGATTAACCACCAAAACCATAAGGGGTGCGGCCCTGCCGTTTCAGGGCATAAACCACATCCATGGCGGTGACGGTCTTCCTTTTTGCGTGCTCGGTGTAGGTGACGGCGTCACGGATGACGTTCTCCAGAAACACCTTGAGGACGCCGCGGGTCTCCTCGTAGATGAGGCCGGATATACGTTTAACACCTCCACGCCGAGCTAGACGACGAATGGCGGGCTTGGTGATACCCTGGATGTTGTCACGAAGCACCTTACGATGACGCTTGGCGCCACCCTTTCCAAGTCCCTTGCCTCCTTTGCCTCGTCCAGTCATGTTGTTGTGGTTGCTACTACAGGTGGTCCTGGTGTGGCTTCGCCGAATCGAAATCGAAAAATGCTAGTGACAGGGGGGAAGGAGGTTCAGGAGAAGAATAAAGGGAGGATTGAAGTGAATTTTAGGAGGAGAGAACAGATGCAGTGGCTAAACACCGCTTGCGTGAGGGATTATAAGATGGGGGCAGCAGCAACAACCCGGCTGGACGCGGCAGGGAGGCGACAAGACAAGGCCAGGCTAGCGTCAGGTCAAGCGTCAGGTCAAGCGTCAGGTCAAGCGTCAGGTCAGGCGTCAGGTGCGTGTTGGGTTGGGCAATGGATGTTCAGTGCTTGGTCGGCTTGATTGTGTTTTGGTTGCTTGTGTGGAGGGGATGTCTTGGTCTTCTTAGCTTGATGTCGATTTTCTTCTCTCTCTCCTTCTCTTCTTGCTCTCTTGAATTGTCCATTCGTTTGTGTTTGGGTCTTCTTGTTCGTCTTCCTCGTATTTTAAGTCCTCATAGGTGTGGAAGAATTCAGAGAGGGAGAGGTTGACCACGTGGGCTTCAGCACCACTGGCCGCGTGGGCTTCAGCACCACTGGCCGCGTGGGCTTCAGCACCACGGGCCACGTGGTGTTCTTGGTTCTGTATGGTGGGCTGCTTCTGTTGAGTTTTCTTTTCTTGGTTTTACTTTACTGCTGGTTTTTTCTTTTCTTGGGAGCGTACAGCAAGGAGGGCCTCTTTGTAGCTCAGTTTTTTCTCAAGACGAGCCTTGGCTACCCTGCATTCCTCCTTCCATCTGGGGCAGGTCCGGTCGGCGGAGGAGTGTGGGCCACCACAGGCAACGCATTTTTTCTCTGTGTTGGGGCAGGCCGTGTAGCGGTGTCCAGGGCTGCCACACATGGAGCAGGTGTCTTCCTGCGCCTCACACTTGTTTACAGTGGCTTCGCCCACGGTTTGGTGGGAGTAGGTGGCGTGCTGTGGACGCAGCGGTAGTATCGTTCATCCAAGGCCGTCCCTCCCTCTTGGAGGTGGGGCGTAGCTTGCGGATGACGCATGCGGCACTCGTGGCCAATGAGGTGGCCACTGAGGTGGAGAATGTCTGTATATAAGCCCGCCCGCCTGCCGGGCCGCCCGTATTGACTATTTCGTCGTCGAGATGGCCCGTACTAAACAGAGTGCCCGCAAGTCCACTGGAGGCAAGGCTCCACGGAAGCAGCTTGCCACCAAGGCAGCTCGCAAGTCCGCCCCAGCCACCGGTGGTGTCAAGAAGCCCCATCGTTACAGGCCCCGAACCGTCGCCCTTCGTGAGATCCGTCGTTACCAGAAGAGCACAGAGCTACTCATCAGGAAGCTGCCCTTCCAGCGCCTGGTGCGTGAGATCGCCCAGGATTTCAAGACTGACCTGCGCTTCCAGTCGTCTGCCGTCATGGCTCTGCAGGAAGCCTCTGAGGCTTACCTGGTGGGTCTTTTCGAGGACACCAACCTGTGTGCCATTCACGCCAAGCGCGTTACCATCATGCCCAAGGACATCCAGCTGGCCCGGCGCATCCGCGGAGAGCGTGCTTAAGTCCTCGTCCTTGGGGAAAAAGAAAAAGCACAACAAAACCTACCAGACATCTATAACTCGGCCCTTCTCAGGGCCAAAGAACTGTTCTGAAGATAATTTTCATGACAATCGAAATGGTTGGTGGTAGGAGAGCGTTAATTTCGGTTACCCAAATCGCCTAACGGTAAGTTGGTAACAGTCGTGCAGGCACGAATGTATAGTAGGTCATCAATTCGGGAGGTGGGTGGGGGCAAAAAACAAGAGCTAGTAACAAATTAATATATAAAGAATAAGTAAGTAAATAAATAACTAAAATAAAAGAAAATTCAATAAAATAAAATAAAATGAATTGTTTACATGAAATAGGCGTGCTGCAAACAAGAAATGAAACCCAAACACACTCCATGTATGTCACTTTGCAGTGGGTGTAAAAGTACTCCACGCAGAATTTATTTATTTATTTATAATGTTTCGATTTAGTCCTGTTTCTACGCCAATAGAGAATGCAGATTATTATAATTTTTTTTTATTTATTTCCCTCTCAATATATCACTGTCGGTAACTGTCTCTTTAACATGTAACTGTTGCTCCGAAGGAGCCGATTAAGTTGTAGTAGTGGGATGGCGTGTTTGTTGTGCACAAGTAACCTCTTACTTGGAAGAGGTGTACTTGGTGACAGCCTTGGTGCCCTCAGACACGGCATGCTTGGCCAGTTCACCGGGCAGCAAGAGTCGGACAGCTGTCTGGATTTCCCGACTTGTAATGGTGGAGCGTTTGTTGTAGTGCGCCAGGCGGGAAGCCTCGGCAGCGATGCGCTCGAAGATGTCGTTCACGAAAGAGTTCATGATGGACATAGCTTTGGAGGAGACTCCTGTGTCGGGGTGCATTTGCTTCAGTACCTTGTAGATGTAGATGCTGTAGCTTTCCTTCCTCCTGCGCTTCTTCTTCTTGTCACCCTTGGCAATGGCCTTCTGGGCCTTTCCAGCCTTCTTGGCAGCCTTTCCGGAAGTTTTGGGAGGCATGGCGGCACAGTTACTCGTGGCGCGGAGCGAGAGAATTGAAAACTGGCCCGACTAACTTTTCCTTATATACCGAGCGGGCCGCTCAGGATCAGACTGGCTGCAGCTACGGCTCACTTACATTGGTTGGGTCCGCGAGACGGCCACCTGGCCTGATCCTGAGCTTGGTATAAAAGACCAAGGTGGCGGGCGGAAATTTAACTCCTATCACGAAAAGCAGCAGCAGCAACATGTCAGGACGCGGCAAGGGAGGCAAAGTGAAGGGCAAGTCAAAGTCCCGTTCTAGCAGGGCCGGACTCCAGTTCCCCGTGGGTAGAATCCACCGTCTCTTGCGTAAGGGCAACTATAGCGAGCGCGTTGGTGCAGGCGCCCCTGTGTAATTTTGCAGCCGTCATGGAGCACCTGGCAGCAGGCGCCGAGCCGCCGTAACGCCGCCCGCGACAAATAGACCGTGACATCCCACGTCATCTTTCAGGCCGTTACTGGCAATGACGAGAGCTGAACAAGCTCCCCGTCTGAGTCACCATTGCCCAAGGGGGGGGTGTCCTTCCTAACATCCAAGCCGTGCTCCCTCCCAAGAACATTTAGAAGGTTAAGAACCCAAGGTTCGTTCACACAAGACAACCTAACCAAACAGGCTCCTTTCGGAGCCACAGGATATCACTTAAAGAGAGAAATATACGACATCAACGTTTTGCAGGATAACACTCTGTGCAAATTGAGTGAAATTGATTTTGAATGGTGTAGATGTGAAGGGCGGTTGTGGGGGCCTGGGGTGGGGGACTTAAACGGGACTTAGAAGGGCGCAGAAGCAGAAGCAGAAGCAGAAGCAGCAGCAGCAGCAGCAAGGGAGGCGACCTTATTTTCACTCTGGTTCATTGACAGTACACATTTACCAGCAGCATACATTGGAGTCATATTCTAACTGTTGACTAATCAGTGTGTGGGCTAGCCAATTTGGGATAAACAGCAAGAATGTAATGTCCTCAATGAAGTAATGACATAGTTCAAGATGTCTTTGACAGTGTCACATTCAATAATATAGTGCTTTAAAGGTGTATCACAAAGTTTACATGCTGAGTGTTCCGGTATGGGTACAGCGTTACTAACTAGCCAGATGTGTCTGTATCCTAACCTAATTCTGGCCACGACTACATCACACAGGCAAGTTGTTTGGACACTCTTCCTAGCCCCCTTGGTCCCTGTTCACCTACCTACTGTAGCAGTAAGTAGGTACCTGTTGTAAATCGAAAGGTTGCCAATTCGTAATCAGGGAAAGTTGATTGAGCTTCTAAACTTGAACTGACATAATCCGAGGAGTGGTGATCCGAGGATCACAGACACTATCTCTCCCACTACAAATCCCTTCCTAACCTCCTGCTCCTTCCTCTGTCCTCCCCAAATCTAACCATGCTATCGCAAAGGTAATAATACAGGTAGAGACAACAACATATTTTCCTATTGTCTTATTATATATTAATAACAGAAACGCTGCCGCCATCCCGGAGGCTATACATTGTCTCACTGTTCATTACCTCCACAATTCTTCCTCTTACTTCTTCTTCCATCAATACTTTATTAACGGTGTATGTAAGTTTCACCATGTATTGCACTACAGCGGTAGAGCAAAGTATATTTTGTTAGCAATAAACCAAAAGCATATTTTATGGCCTAATCATCACTACATAGAACACCACCCATAAAGCATGATACTAGTAGACCACAAACTGCTATAAACACCCAAAGCATATTTTATTGCCTAATAATCACTACATAGAACACCACTCATAAAGCATGATACTATTAGACCACAAACTGCTATAAACCCCAATAATATAATAGACTATACTAGTGACTATAATTGTGTTACCCAATATTTTACGAAATAATACTATAAAACATAATAATAAACACACTATTAGTGTATATTAGTTGAATGCACAATCTGATGAGAAGTAAAAAAAAAAACAACAACATAACAATAACCTATAAAGAGTGTAGAGTATTTTTTTGCAAACTATTATACTAGTAGATGGTCTAAGATAACTGTATGTGAAGGAAAAGGTGTGCTCTCCACTCAAACTTTCTTTTTATGAAATCTCCAACTCCCCAGCTGAGCGGTACGCCCAATGGGAAACAAAACGTGGCACATAACACGCCGCCCGCCAGCTCTGGCTCGGTGAATAGGAATCAGTAATCGGGCGGAGTATAAACAACACCGCCGCCAATGTGCTCCTCCCATCTCTGAGGAAATCTGGTGGGCAACTTAGTATTATATTAGTATGTAATAATAATAACAATAATAAAAATAATAATAATAATAATAATAATACTAATAATAATAAGAATAATAATAATATTAATAATAATAATATTAATAATAATAACATGCAATTACATTTTATAACACATACTAACAAAATAGTGTATAGCCTACTATACTTAACTATAATAGGTTAGGTTGCGTAGGAGGATCTAAAAAGTACAGTAGTATATACACACACACACACATACATATAGACAACAAACTAAATTAGAAACCACACGTCAGTGAAGTTATCAAATCCTCCAGTTTCCGTCTCCACCTCCTACGCCGACTCAAGTCCCTCGGTGTTCCTGCACACGAGCTCCTCAGTGTTTACACAACATTCATACTTCCCAAGCTCACCTGGTCTTCCTCCCTAAATGCCACACAACGTAAACACCTAGAAAAAGTGCAAAAGAGGCCATGCAAGATTATTCTCTCCCCTTCCTACTCCACATATCAAGAAGCGCTCAACACACTGACCGACCCTTTAGACTCTCACTGACCATCACCCCGACCTCATCTGCCAATTTGGTAAGAAGCTTCTACACCGGCTCCTACTACCATCTGAGATCCCTAGTCCGAGAATTGCTCTTCGACACCACAACCGCATCCAGCCCATACGTGCACGAACTGATCGCTATAAGAACAGCCCAGTCCCAACCATTGTAAAAATTATCGATAACTTGTAATAAATCAGTGTACTCACTCCCAGTAAACACTACTCCTTGCACTGTCACTATGTTGAAATGAACTGTAGTTTGAGCTTTTCCCCAGCTAGTTATTATATGTCTTATTTGTGTCACTCATGTTACTTGTATATTATTTGTAATTCGTAACCCATTCCCCAAATATGTAACTGTATATTTTCAGCCTTCTGGCTGCCAAGCACTTTCAATAAACCGTTAATTATTATTATTATTATTATTTATATGTTGGCCGATACCAACTCACTCCCCTGAACCCTCCTCCCCACCGGACTATCAACAAGTTCTTGCCATAAGGTACTACCTCATTTGGCAAAGGAATGGAACCAGTGATGAATAGTGGTGAACAGTGCTTAACTCAGTGAAAAACAACTCGGCAGTTGAGTCTTACCCAAGCTAGCTAACCACCTTCACACAGTGAGGTCCCAGGTACCCGGTTATACTTCCCCTGAGACTCCACGATAGAGAGGCCTGGGACCACACCTCACCCACTTGAATGAGTGAGTCATGTGGACCACGTGGTGTCCCCAAGATGCTACGACACCACGTAGTGAATGTTTTGCTACAGCATCATCATGTGAAGTTCCTCATAACACCATCTGTGAGGTAACTGCTACATCCTCAGGCCCCTCATAACGCCATCTGTGTGGGAGTTACTACACTACGTGTCTGGTGTTCAACACCTCACCTTACATGATCTATGCGTGCAAACATTAATCTGTATGTTCACTGTGTGCTCCTTCACCTTTCTCTAATGAGGGCTTTTGTTAAACCACCAATGTATGATGTACTAAGTCATTTGTGTCCAATGTATACTTTCGAAAAGCCCTTGTTTGGGGAAGGTAGGAGAGAGTAGTCGTCATTATTGTCCAAGCCACATTATTTATTTCTATATATAAGTAATGTAGGCTGGTTTTTAAATACCTCAATCCCCTAACGGTGCCGTTTGTATATTAAGAACTACCGAAGCCATACAGTACAACACCAGCGAATATGAAGTATCACTGTAACCGGCAACTGTTACTCACTCATACCTACATACATATAGAGAGTCTTTACAGAATGATAGCAGACACGAGGAAGACGAACAACAAGAGGAGAAGAGTTAGAAGAAAATCAACTTCAAGCGAAGAAGAAGAATACCAAGACATTTCCTCCAAACAAGAAAACAACACACACAATCAAGCCGACCAAACACTGAGAAACCATGGCGGAACCCAACATGCACCGGACGCTTGACCTGACTCTATCCTGCCGCATCCAGGCGAGTTGCTGCTTAAAGTCCCTCACGCAAGCGCTGTTTAGCCACTGCACCTATTCTATCCTCCTAAAATTCACTTCAATCCCCCCTGCCACTAGCATGTTATGTATGTATGTATGTATGTATGTATGAATGAATGCTAACTGCAACTTTGCGTATTAAAACTCATTACTCTTACCGAAGTAATATAGTGCGTGGTTATGTTATGTCATGTTAGGATAGATTATAAACTACATTGGGTTACATTTCGTGAGGTTCGGTGACGCTACAGGAAGTTAGGTGAGGTACCTGGAGGTTAGGGGAATGTTGACTGACTGACTGACTGACAATTATTAGGAAGTGGTTCCAACACGTTCACACACAACCTATACTCATACCACAAGTCCAGAATTAGAGAGGATCATGTTATTGGATATATTTTCAACGATTTACTCAGTGTCTAACCAACTCTTTAGCGATTTAAATGTGGACCTAAAATTAGGTCCGTATATTTGTTTGTCGTGGTGGTGGTGGTGGTGTGCGCCCGTCCATCAGGTTGATTAACCACCAAAACCATAAAGGGTGCGGCCCTGCCGTTTCAGGGCATAAACCACATCCATGGCGGTGACGGTCTTCCTTTTTGCGTGCTCGGTGTAGGTGACGGCGTCACGGATGACGTTCTCCAGAAACACCTTGAGGACGCCGCGGGTCTCCTCGTAGATGAGGCCGGATATACGTTTAACACCTCCACGCCGAGCTGGACGACGAATGGCGGGCTTGGTGATACCCTGGATGTTGTCACGAAGCACCTTACGATGACGCTTGGCGCCACCCTTTCCAAGTCCCTTGCCTCCTTTGCCTCGTCCAGTCATGTTGTTGTGGTTGCTACTACAGGTGGTCCTGGTGTGGCTTCGCCGAATCGAATCGAAAAATGCTAGTGACAGGGGGGAAGGAGGTTCAGGAGAAGAATAAAGGGAGGATTGAAGTGAATTTTAGGAGGAGAGAACAGATGCAGTGGCTAAACACCGCTTGCGGGAGGGATTATAAGATGGGGGCAGCAGCAACAACCCGGCTGGACGCGGCAGGGAGGCGACAAGACAAGGCCAGGCTAGCGTCAGGTCAAGCGTCAGGTCAAGCGTCAGGTCAGGCGTCAGGTGCGTGTTGGGTTGGGCAATGGATGTTCAGTGCTTGGTCGGCTTGATTGTGTTTTGGTTTCTTGTGTGGAGGGGATGTCTTGGTCTTCTTAGCTTGATGTCGATTTTCTTCTCTCTCTCCTTCTCTTCTTGCTCTCTTGAATTGTCCATTCGTTTGTGTTTGGGTCTTCTTGTTCGTCTTCCTCGTATTTTAAGTCCTCATAGGTGTGGAAGAATTCAGAGAGGGAGAGGTTGACCACGTGGGCTTCAGCACCACTGGCCGCGTGGGCTTCAGCACCACGGGCCACGTGGTGTTCTTGGTTCTGTGTGGTGGGCTGCTTCTGTTGGGTTTTCTTTTCTTGGTTTTTCTTTACTGCTGGTTTTTTCTTTTCTTGGGAGCGTACAGCAAGGAGGGCCTCTTTGTAGCTCAGTTTTTTCTCAAGACGAGCCTTGGCTACCCTGCATTCCTCCCACGGTTTGGTGGGAGTAGGTGGCGTGCTGTGGACGCAGCGGTAGTATCGTTCATCCAAGGCCGTCCCTCCCTCTTGGAGGTGGGGCGTAGCTTGCGGATGACGCATGCGGCACTCGTGGCCAATGAGGTGGCCACTGAGGTGGAGAATGTCTGTATATAAGCCCGCCACCTGGCTCAGTGGCGCGAAAAATCACAGCCGGCCGGCGCAGCACCCGCGGATGAGACAACCCTCCACCACCAATTGGTCGAGGCGTTTCACCTAGCGGCAGAAGAGGCTATCCCAAAAACAAAACCCACATCAAGACAGTACAATGATTACTGGTACTACTGTCCCAGGGTGAAAGAACTCAACCACAGAGTGAACATGGCCCGAAGAAACTACAGGAGACATCCCACGGCAACAAACAGACATCGCCTGCAAGTCATAGTTAAGGATACCAGGGAAGAGAAGGAAGAAATTAAAAACGTAAGCTGGCTCAAGTGGTGCTCCGAACTGAACGAGCACACCTCCCTTGGCAAGATGTGGGCCCAGATCCGAAGGGCATCTGGGAAGGCAACACCACCACCACCAACTCATCCCAACCCAGAAGAGGAAGCCGAGAGACTTGCAAAACTGTTCTCTGACCGAGCAGCAACGAAAAACCTCCCGAGACAGGCGGAGGAGACACAACGGCGTCTGCGACAGGTCAGACTCCAGATGATCGAAGAGGCCTGCAACAGTGAAGATGACACTGACAGACCATTCAACCAGCAAGAACTCCAGAAGTCGCTAAAACGAAGCAAGGATACAGCTCCAGGGGCCGACAGGATAACCTACTCCATGCTTTCTCATGCCGGTACAGCCGGACACGAGGCTCTGCTGCAAGCCATCAATGCTTCGTGGACAGCACAAAGACTCCCACCGGAATGGAAGAAGGCAGATATACAGCCCATTCCGAAGCCCAGAGAACCAGACAAGCCGAGGCCCATCTCCCTTCTCAGCTGCATAGCGAAGACCGGAGAAAGAATGGCTCTCAACCGACTCAAGTGGAAAGTAGGCAGCCCACACCCTCACATCTTTGCTTACACCGAGAACACCGGCACAGGCAACAACATCGCCGAGATACTCAGCACAGTGGACAACAAACCAGCTCTGGTGGTCTTCCTCGACCTGGAGAAAGCCTTCGAACTAGCAAATCCTTTGGCCATTACAACTACGCTCGCTAAAAAAGGCGTCAAAGGAAGGTTGCTGGGTGGATCCAGAACTACCTCACACAGAGAGAAGCACGAGTACGCTTTCAGGGAGCAACCTCAAGCTACAGGGTCCATGAAAACGGAACCCCACAAGGAGGCATCCTCAGTCCAATGCTGTTCAACGTCCTGATGGAAAATCTAGTCAAACTTCCCTTCAGACAAACAGCCAAGCTCCTATGCTATGCAGACGACTTACAGCTTATAGTAAGAGGATCGAACAGACTAGCCAACACGCAACACGCACTCCAACTTATAGAAGAGGAGTGCAACAGACTTGGACTCAAGATAAATCCAGCCAAGTCGAAAGCGATGGCCATCTGCACAGACACACCAGACAAGATGCTCTCCATACAAAACACGCCGGTAGTCTGGACCAACGCCCACCAGTGTCTTGGAATCTGGTTTGACCAGAAACTCACCTTCAAGCCGCAACTCGAGTATCTCAGGCACAGGACGAAGAGCAGACACAATATAATGAGGTCGCTCACCAGCAAATCCGCAGGAGCAAACCTTCATGTGCTCAAAGCCTACTACACAGCCGCCATCAGATCGCTGGTAGATTACAGTGCTCCAGCACTCATTGGACTGAGAGAAGACCAAATAGCTAAGCTAGAAGTCATTCAAAACAATGCTCTCAGGACCATGCTCGGAGCACCCATGTGGACCAGAATCTGCAATCTGCAAATGGAAACCGAGCTACCACCCCTGGCAGTACGAGTCAAGCAGGTGACAGCCGGTCTCCTCGCCAAAATCTGCAGAGCAGACAAGCCCACAGCTGCCAAGATTCGAATCAGTGCCTCTCTCCACCTCGACCACAGAGTGCGAGGGGCCACCTGGTCGCACGAGGCAAGCGAGGTCATCCGCCACCTGCAAGCAGAAACACTCGTCAAGAACAACCAAGACACACGAGACAATGGTTACACTGTTCCTCCACCATGGAGCCCTCCACCAGCCACACTCAAATTCACCGACCTCGGCGACAGTAAAGCCAACCTCCAGAAGGAGGACCTCAAAAAAATATCTCTCCAAGCCATAGCCACCGAGACACCGGCTGATGCAGCATCATACTTCACAGACGGCTCGGTGGACCCAAAACATCATAGATCCGGAGCGGCCTTCTACACCCAAGGTCAGACCCTCCAATGGAGACTTTCCAACGACTGCTCCACCCTACAAACAGAACTGGTAGCAATCTCAAAGGCCCTACAACACGCTGCAACACAACACAACAAGTCCGTCATAATTCACACGGACTCGAAATCGGCCATGCAGGCGCTGCAACACAGTCAACCAAGAGACAACGTCCACATCATCACCTCGATCCTCGCACAGCTACAGGAATTCCAAAGCCAAAACCGACCAGTCGTCTTACACTGGATTCCCAGTCATGTAGGGATCGGAGGAAACGACGTGGCAGACGAAGCAGCCAAGGCAGCTACACGTTCCAGTAGCGTACACATCCAAGTTCCAGCAAGTGTGCAACAGATCAAGAATCACCTCAGAAAGACTACCAAGCTCCACATCAAAAAGAGCTTCCTTCATGCACTCAACGCTGGTTCCCAATCAGCCAAATGGTACCTGGCGGCCACAAAAGGGGAACCACCTTTCGCAGACAAGAAAACTCCAAGACAAACCCAAGCCAGCCTTCACCGACTACGACTAGGGTACAAGTGCTCCTGGCAGATGATCGGAAATGACGTCACGGAATGCACCTACTGTCAGGAGCCAGCAGCCAACCCACTTGAACACTATCTCCTCGATTGCGAGGTCACACAAAGCCTCCGAGACAGAACTCAAATCTCCCAAGAAACACACACAACACCAGCGGCCACTCTAACCCGAAAGGCCCATACAGACCACATTCACCACCTACTCCGGGTCATCACACGATACCCACCACCCAGATAGCTTAGAGAGCATCCTCTCCCAGCAAGTGCGGACCCCAGTTCGGGGGGCGCGCCACTCCGAGGCTGACCACGTCCAAGAGTGGGGGCCGGTGGTAAGCGTCCACTGATCGGGGGTCCGCTCACACTTGCAACCTGCAGTATCCCTCCAATCTGCAGGTGGGACCACCTCCAATCCCAATCCGGTCTGGCTGCTCCTGGAGCTCCAGCCGGAACCACCAAACGGGCCGCCTATAGGCAAAGGCCCGTGTCGGACTATGGTCCGACAATCTATACAACAACAACAAACAACCGCCCTCTCACTCATCACATCGCTCCTGAACGAAGAAGACCTCTCAACAAGACCTCCTGCTGGACCCGGAACTCTGAAGACCGCCCTCTCCCTTGTACCATTGTTGGCCATCTTCCCGGACCGGACCACCCACGACTGTCATCGTCCACTACAACTCACGAGCGTTCTCGGTTTATCGAGCATTAGCTTGCCCTCCCCACTGGTGGTGTGAGTGACCCACACTCCAGCTGGAGAGCAGTTATAGCGCGATATTCCCGGCGTGGTTTGAGCTCTTTTCCTTCTACTACCATTTTTCCTTTTTCGCTCTGGCCTAAGGACCTGCACCCTCAAAAGTGTATTCGTCCTGCGGTCCCCCCTGTAACTGTTCACCTCCCTCCCAGGAGATTGTGAACACGAAAGGGGGTCGGAGCAAAACCCTCCCCAGCCGAGTCTTTCCAGGAAAACCGTGATCGCGCGGGTCCACCTGGAAAGAGGGTCGCAATCCTTATCCTTCCCAAATAGGCACACTTAGCTCACGTCTATAAGTGAGCAGTCACATACACTAGGAAGTAGGCTTCCCCAATCGGGGCTCCGTGAGAGAAGCTCAGGAACCACTCTACGACCACCAGCTAGTGGGGAGTGCTGTAATTCCTTTGCTGTTTACTCAACCGGAATAGGTAGGATCTAAAACAACAACAACAACAACAACAACAACAACAACAACCCGGTTATGGAGCGCGTACGCCCTCCTAACCGCGATCCCCGCCTGAACCGCCAACCTGACGACCCGAACCACGACAGGCTTCGCACAGAGAAAGCAGACCAGTTACGCGCCTTCAACGAAGCCCTGAAAAGCAGGAACTCTGCCACCACCTCCAACAACTCCACCACCACCACCACCTCCACCACCACCACCACTGCTACCGCTACTGAGGACAACTGGACGAAGGTAGAAAATAAGAAACGCCGACGTGCCCTTTCGGGAAACGATTGCCGTCAAGCAGCCCCCAAGGCACCCATCACCACCACCAGCTCACCTCCAACGACACTGCCAAAATTCCGGATCACGAAAACGGACGCAAAAACAACATATGCCGCCGTCACAGAGATGGAAAAGCAAACCCCACTGGCCAAGTTCTCAGTGCGGCCCAACCTAAAGGGGGAGATGATCGTTCACCCCAAAGACAAGAACTCCGCCACCACCCTCGACACTTACCTACAAAACACCACCACCATTACTTCAACCAAGCTAGACCCCGCCCAGAAACTGATGAAGTCGGTAGTCCTCCGGTACCCAAAGGAACTACCTCTCGAACCCCTGGAGAACCACCCGAAGATCCTAAAAGCCGAGAGATGCCCTCCCCTGTCCGACAAGACGGCCACCACGAAACAAGTCCTCATAACGCACTACGGCTCACCCCCCAGCACCATAGACCTCAAAACCTGGGGGATCTACGAAGTGAGGCCCTTCGTCCCAGAGCCCCTGCGATGCTTCAGATGCCAGAAATACGGGCACCATCAGACAAGGTGCACGTACAGGGAAATCTGCGCAGTCTGCGCACAGAAGCACGGCACACAGTCCTGCCTCACCAAACTGAAAAATGGGGAAAAAATTGCCCCCAAGTGTGCCAACTGCGGGGGCAAACACCACGCCTGGAATCCTGGATGCTCCGAGAGAACAAAGAGGGTCCAGGCAAACCGACCAGCAGCAAGACCGGCCCCCACCGCCTACACACCAGCCCCACCAAGTACCTTCGTGTGGGGAACCCAAAGGCCCAAACAACAAAGACAACCTCCCCAGCCAGTCAACACCCAAAGTGCAGCCCAGTTTCCTGGCCTCACTACAGCCACACCTCAGCCACCCAAGCAGCAGAGAACGACAACCACGAGAAAGACAAAAGAAGCACACACCAAGGCACCAGAAGGAATGATACACATATCAGACCTAGCCAATGTACTGACGACCTTCGCGGAGGGCCTAGCCGGACTACTGGGCCACAAGATCCAACCCACACAGCTCCAAATACTCATGGGGAGCGTCCTCGGGCAAGTCGCCACAGCTCCAGCCACCTCAGTGGAGGAAGCCACGCCGGTCCGCACACGAGTAACAGCCGAGGCACACTCTACACCGAAGAAGGCCACCAGAGAACCCAAGACACCGACAGCTCCCAAGATACCGACAGCTCCCAGAAAGAAACTGGACGTTTCAACTCCCCTGAACCGAACCACGGCCCAGAAGGCAAAAACCACAGAACACGAAGACATGGACCCGATTCAGTTGGAATCGAACTTGGACATCTCCATCGAGGACCACCAGAAGTCCCCGATGAAACAGTGGTGGAAAACGTCAGCACCCTGAACATCCTAACATGGAATGCTCAGGGCATCAAAAACAAGAAACACCTCCTACAAGAAGCAGCAGCCAAGGACAAGCTTGACATCATACTCCTACAAGAAACACTTCTACAAGAACACCACTGTTTCAAATTCATCGGTTACAAGACATACAGGAGGCATTTCACGCAG
>NW_024727704.1:0-27178 GCF_018991925.1 Homarus americanus | reverse complement strand
GTGTGGTCATGGCTGAAACAGGTATCTCTGCACACCTGTTGAGGTGTGTCACAGCGAGGATGGGCTTTGGGAACTCGGATGAGACGATGGCCAAGTCCTGACAATGGCCACATGACAAGAGAGGGGTTTGGATGCCCTCATGGACGTGGACTGTGGCAAGGCAAGACTTGGGACTGAGCTGTAGTGTTGCCTTGAAGCAACCCAAAGGTGGAGACATCGGGGACCCGTCCGCTGTGAGCACGTCGTTCATGGCTGTGGGTGACAGGCTACTCCTGGGGATGTTGAGGGCGTCCAGGTGTGTTGGTCCAATCACCGTGATGTCCGCGCCCGTGTCAGGTATCATCAGGAGGTTGGAAGAGTTGGTACCGTAGGACAGACGAACATTGACGGGCTTGGGGGACCTGTCACTCGAGGTATCATCCACGCGTCGGCATCCTTTGTTATTCTTGGGAGACGGTGGTGTGGACGTTCTGTCGGGCTGTGAAGAGACGTTTTGACCTGGAGATGGAGGCTTCTTGGTGGACCTGCAACACTTGGCGAAGTGTCCTTGCTTGTTGCAAGTGTTGCATGAGGCCTTGTTGGCAGGACATCGAGGTGTGCGGGGCCAATGGCCTTGAAACCCACAGTTTCGACATGTACTATCAGCCGCAGGGCACTTTCCTGGACCATGCTGGTGCTGACAGTTTCTGCAGGATTCGGGAGAAGAAACTGGTGACTGTGACGGGGGCTGTGGGGAGGACGTCGTCTGCATCTGGCGTTGATTCCTCTTGTAGGTGGAGACGGCGTGGACTTGAGATGGCGATGAGTGTATAGCTGAGGCAGCCTCTCTTGTGGCCTCATACGACCTGCAACAGGTGACGAAGTCGGTGAGGGAAGAGGCGGCGTCGAGGGTGAGGAGTTTCTGAAGCAGGTCCTCGTCACGTACACCCATCAGCAAGATCATCTTGAGCTGGATCTCAGCACAGGTTACAGGATCGCCTGTACATAGGTCCACCTCGGCTGCTAGGTCCTTAAGTCGTGCATAGAAGTCTGAGAATGATTCCCCAGAAGCTTGTTTGCAGGATAGCAGTTCCCTACAACGCAAAGCTTCATTGCGGAGGCCACGGAAATGACTCTGCAAGGCGTTTAAAACCTCTGTCACTGACCTGGGGGAGTCAGGGGGGATGGCTAGCGTGTGCTCTAGGAGGCGTTGAACATCGAGGGAAATGCACGATCTTAATTGGATGAGTTGTTTATGAGGGGGCATTCGGTAGAGGTCAGACATAACAGCAAAGTCTTCGAAACGACGTCGCCATTGACGGTATACTTGATATGTTGCATCAGATTGAAGAGGTGGGGGACTGGGAACTGAAGACTTGCTGTGCAGGGGTGTACTCGAGACGGCAGGCGGTGGAGGAGGCACGGAGAGGTCGACGAGAGTTGAGACTGGAACAGGTGGTTGAGAAGACACTGAGGCATACCTAGGGGAGATAGGTGACGTGTGAGGAGGCGTTGTCTGAAGGATAGATGAAGAGGCTGAAGCTGGCGAGTTGGTTGTGGCAGCTGGTGAAGTCGTCCTCGTTGCCAGCAATTCCAATAGTCGCAGGAGTTTGTGGTTATCAGCTTGGTGTTGTTGTTGAAGTTGAAGGCGGTAAGCTGATTCCTCTGACTGTCTTGACAATTCCTCTTGACGTCGTTTTTCCTCCTCTAATTGACGTCTTTGGGCTTCCTTCTCTTGAGAAACTTGTAGGAAGTGGATTAACTGACGTATATCCTGGCTCCCATCCTTTGAATTTGGCGCGCCCGGCGTGTGAGGCGTGAGGGGGGGTGGGAGGGTCTGTGAGGCGTCGTCTTCCTCATAATCCTCATATAAATTTCCCAGCAAATCGTCGTGGTCAGACATCTCGTGCTTGGTATTGTTGCGATGGGAAAGACAAGGAGAATAAGGTGAAGTGCTATATTTTCGCCAATGGATTTGCTTAAGTGCAGGAACTGGCTGGCAAGTAAAAGAGTACTGACTGTAATATTTGTGAAGTGAGAGGAGGCGGCTAGCGGCGGTGTATTCCTCCGCGCGCCCGGGCGAGATGCTGGTGATGTCAGTGGAGGGGACGCGGGCAGTGGCTTGCGAGCCTCCGTGGATGGGGGGTGTATGCCGGAAGTGCTGTCTTGGAAACTGGGCTGGAGGCGTGTCTGCTACCTGTAGGGCCGCAGAAACATAGCAAAGAGACATGAAAGGCACTGCACTTCACTTAGGGCACTTCACAAGGTCACAAAGCACTTTAAATCCAGGGGCACTGTGGAGTATATCTTCTGGGCGGGAAACAGACGAGGCCGGGACAGACGGGGCCGGCTCTTGAGGCTTGTAAACTGTCGTGTTGGAGCTACTCAAACTGCGCCATGTGGTGTGGTGGATGTAATCCTAGACAAGGTTCTTGAAACTCCAGGGCACGAGCAGTAGGTATATTCAATAAGTGGTACAAGGCTGGGCGTGATAGCCAACCGATACAGGAGCGGTTACTAGGGACCCCGGACCGTAGGTAGGCCGAGGCCGATCTGAGGGAAATTAGCTAGCCAGGCAAAGAGAGTTGCTAGACATTCCTAGGACAATAAATGAGGTCTTCTAATTACTCGACTAGCGCGGTACAGACATAGTACATCGGGACATAGTAAATGAACATAGGCATTAGACATAAGCATGGACATCAGACATGCTATAATAATATGTAGTAATACAGACATGCGAATAAATGGTACAACGAATGGTAACAAGAGTCCTGGTGTCAGGCGCGTTCACACATCTTGGTATGTACATATCTATACAATATGTAGGGTATCTACAGATCCACTGTGGAGGTGCATGACCACTGTGGTGTGGCCTTCACTTTGTGGTCATGGCTGACGCCAGTAGGCACTCAGAACGCGTCGTCTTCTGGAATGTAAAAGCTTTTAGGATTTCCCTCACTTCATGGTTGCCTCGCAGAAGGAAGAATGTGGTTGGGTTCAGAAGCTTTTGTGAAAATGGGTAAGACACGACCTCAATGCCATAGTCACCCCTATCAACATAATCACCAAGAAACAGGAAGTTTGCAGGTGTAAGTCCTGGACCCTCTCTCCAGAGGACTTTTTCAAAGCAAATTAAGTCTCGGTAATTTCCATGAAGGTCACCTACAATATAACATGGTGAAGCCAGCCTTAAATGACGAGCCTCATTCTCAAATAAATCCTTCACAGAAGAGCAGAGGGAGCTGATAAAGTGTGCCAGTTTTGTCATATCCACCTCTCCCCAATGTAAAGGTGCTTTGTCATTTCTTTCATGTTCAAAGTAGCGAAGTGCAGTAAACATTTCATTTGGCAAAGAATTCCGGATAAAGGCTTCTACAGACTCGAATGCGTCACACACTCGATGGCGTACGCCATCAGCACGAAATCCAGTATCACACACTTCACCATCACGTTCCATATCAGTAAGAGGCGAATGTCTGTGATCTGGCCTGACCTTCGAGCTTTGACTGTGCGGTGGGCAAGTGTGTACGTGTTGGAAGGAGGAGTCACCAATGCTCTAGCACTTAATGGTATGGATCCTGCAACATCTTGGGAATCATTTCCAATGTTGGAAACTGGAGCATTTTCAGAAACACCAACACTGAACAAGTCGTTCTTATGATCCATGATGTGATTCTTCTTTAACTTCTTGTTTTGTAATCCAGCTGAAGCTGGGCATTCCAATCCAGAAGAGACAAGACTTCTGACTGGGCTTTGGAGTCTTCTATTCCTGTATGACCCATCTTTCTGCATTAAATACAGGATGATGGAGTTCCTAGCACGGAATAGTTGAGAAGTACCACGAAAACGCAAACTACCCACAGCTATGAGGAATCTTTTTAGTCACCCGAGTTGTCCCTGCTTCACAAAGTTTTTTATAAGCTTTCTTTGCATTTACTTCAATGATGTCCTCAGTGACTGCATGTCCATGTACTTTTGCAATTTCTTGGACCATTGCCTTCACTCTCTCCATCTCCATAATATCATTTTTTGCATAATACCTGAATATGTACCGACACCTCAGTTTTCCCGATTTTCCTCCATGACGCATCACTTGATCCATTGTAACTACTGGTCTCCTCTGCCTCACAGGGAATCTGTTTGCAGGCTGATCTTCCACACTTCCGCAATCATTTTCATCTTCTGTTTCATCTGAACCTGAGTCCGAGGAAGAATCATAAGGTGAAAGTAGGGGCACATTCAACTGAACAAGCATGTCTCTACTTATAAATTTTTTTACTTTCTCAGCTGGTCTCTTTATCACCGCACTTTCATATTTTTGGGTTGGCCTTCCTCAGAGGAACAACGATGATTTTGGTTACACTGCTCAACAACAAACGTCTTACATTAATTGCGTGTCACCCACATACTTATCATAACAGTCAATGACCTCATTACCTCGGTCATCCCTTCTTACAATAACACTCAACACATCAGACTGCTCTACCTGTTACATTACAAAAAGAATTGGCCTTCATCAGAAGAACAACTATTATTTTCATGACACTTCTCTTGATGAGCAGATGGGGTACTTCCCAGGTAATCATACCAGTACCGGTGCCACGCCTGGTATTAGGAAGTCGCTCCCCGTAGCGACCGCGAAACTTCTCTAGTATATAGTGATTTTCTCCTATCCTGGGTGGTGATATGTAGGGTATCTACAGATCCACAGGTGAGGTGCATGACCACTGTGGTGTGGCCTTCACAGTGTGGTCATGGCTGACGCCCGGTAGGCACTCGGAACGCGTCGTCTTCGGGAATGTAAAAGCTTTTAGGATTTCCCTCACTTCATGGTTGCCTCGCAGAAGGAAGAATGTGGTTGGGTTCAGAAGCTTTTGTGAAAATGGGTAAGACACGACCTCAATGCCATAGTCACCCCTATCAACATAATCACCAAGAAACAGGAAGTTTGCAGGTGTAAATCCTGGACCCTCTCTCCAGAGGAGTTTTTCAAAGCAAATTAAGTCTCGGTAATTTCCATGAAGGTCACCTACAATATAACATGGTGAAGCCAGCCTTAAAAGACGAGCCTCATTCTCAAATAAATCCTTCACAGAAGAGCAGAGGGAGCTGATAAAGTGTGCCAGTTTTGTCATATCCACCTCTCCCCAATGTAAAGGTGCTTTGTCATTTCTTTCATGTTCAAAGTAGCGAAGTGCAGTAAACATTTCATTTGGCAAAGAATTCCGGATAAAGGCTTTTACAGACTCGAATGCGTCACACACTCGATGGCGTACGCCATCAGCACGAAATCCAGTATCACACACTTCACCATCACGTTCCATATCATGTAAGAGGCGAATGTCTGTGATCTGGCCTGACCTTCGAGCTTTGACTGTGCGGTGGGCAAGTGTGTACGTGTTGGAAGCAGGAGTCACCAATGCTCTAGCACTTAATGGTATGGATCCTGCAACATCTTGGGAATCATTTCCAATGTTGGAAACTGGAGCATTTTCAGAAACACCAACACTGAACAAGTCGTTCTTATAATCCATGATGTGATTCTTCTTTAACTTCTTGTTTTGTAATCCAGCTGAAGCTGGGCATTCCAATCCAGAAGAGACAAGACTTCTGACTGGGCTTTGGAGTCTTTTATTCCTGGATGACCCATCTTTCTGCATTAAATATAGGATGATGGAGTTCCTAGCACGGAATAGTTGCGAAGTACCACGAAAACGCAAACTACCCACAGCTATGAGGAAACTTTTTAGTCACCCGAGTTGTCCCTGCTTCACAAAGTTTTTTATAAGCTTTCTTTGCATTTACTTCAATGATGTCCTCAGTGACTGCATGTCCATGTACTTTTGCAATTTCTTGGACCATTGCCTTCACTCTCTCCATCTCCATAATATCATTTTTTGCATAATACCTGAATATGTACCGACACCTCAGTTTTCCCGATTTTCCTCCATGACGCATCACTTGATCCATTGTAACTACTGGTCTCCTCTGCCTCACAGGGAATCTGTTTGCAGGCTGATCTTCCACACTTCCGCAATCATTTTCATCTTCTGTTTCATCTGAACCTGAGTCCAAGGAAGAATCATAAGGTGGAAGTAGGGGCACATTCAGCTGAACAAGCATGTCTCTACTTATAATTTTTTTTACTTTCTCAGCTGCTCTCTTTATCACCGCACTTTCATATTTTTGGGTTGGCCTTCCTCAGAGGAACAACGATGATTTTGGTTACACTGCTCAACAACAGACGTCTTACATTAATTGCTTGTCACCCACATACTTATCATAACAGTCAATGACCTCATTACCTCGGTCATCCCTTCTTGCAATAACACTCAACACATCAGACTGCTCTACCTGTTACATTACAAAAAGAATTGGCCTTCATCAGAAGAACAACTATTATTTTCATGACACTTCTCTTGATGAGCAGATGGGGTACTTCCCAGGTAATCATACCAGTACCGGTGCCACGCCTGGTATTAGGAAGTCGCTCCCCGTAGCGACCGCGAAACTTCTCTAGTATATAGTGATTTTCTCCTATCCTGGGTGGTGATATGTAGGGTATCTACAGATCCACAGGTGAGGTGCATGACCACTGTGGTGTGGCCTTCACAGTGTGGTCATGGCTGACGCCCGGTAGGCACTCAGAACGCGTCGTCTTCTGGAATGTAAAAGCTTTTAGGATTTCCCTCACTTCATGGTTGCCTCGCAGAAGGAAGAATGTGGTTGGGTTCAGAAGCTTTTGTGAAAATGGGTAAGACACGACCTCAATGCTATAGTCACCCCTATCAACATAATCACGAAGAAACAGGAAGTTTGCAGGTGTAAGTCCTGGACCCTCTCTCCAAAGGACTTTTTCAAAACAAATTAAGTCTCGGTAATTTCCATGAAGGTCACCTACAATATAACATGGTGAAGCCAGCCTTAAAAGACCACCTCTCCCCAATGTAAAGGTGCTTTGTCATTTCTATCATGTTCAAAGTAGCGAAATGCAGTAAACATTTCATTTGGCAAAGAATTCTGGATAAAGGCTTCTACAGACTCGAATGCGTCACACACTCGATGGCGTATGCCATCAGCACGAAATCCAGTATCACACACTTCACCGTCACGTTCCATATCATGTAAGAGGCGAATGTCTGTGATCTGGCCTGACCTTCGAGCTTTGACTGTGTGGTGGGCAAGTGTGTACGTGTTGTAAGCAGGAGTCACCAATGCTCTGGCACTTAATGGTATGGATCCTGCAACATCTTGGGAATCATTTCCAATGTTGGAAACTGGAGCATTTTCAGAAACACCAACACTGAACAAGTCGTTCTTATGATCCATGATGTGATCCTTTTTTAACTTCTTGTTTTGTAATCCAGCTGAAGCTGGGCATTCCAATCCAGAAGAGACAAGACTTCTGACTGGGCTTTGGAGTCTTTTATTCCTGGATGACCCATCTTTCTGCATTAAATATAGGATGATGGAGTTCCTAGCACGGAACAGTTGAGAAGTACCACCAAAACGCAAACTACCCACAGCTATGAGGAATTTTTTAGTCACCCGAGTTGTCCCTGCTTCACAAAGTTTTTTATAAGCTTTCTTTGCATTTACTTCAATGATGTCCTCAGTGACTGCATGTCCATGTACTTTTGCAATTTATTGGACCATTGCCTTCACTCTCTCCATCTCCATATCATTTTTTGCATAATACCTAAATATGTACCGACACCTCAGTTTTCCCGATTTTCCTCCATTACGCGTCACTTGATCCATTGTAACTATTGGTCTCCTCTGCCTCACAGGGAATCTGTTTGCAGGCTGATCTTCCACACTTCCGCAATCATTTTCATCTTCTGTTTCATCTGAACCTGAGTCCGAGGAAGAATCATAAGGTGGAAGTAGGGGCACATTCAGCTGAACAAGCATGTCTCTACTTATAAATTTTTTTAATTTCTCAGCTGCTCTCTTTATCACCGCACTTTCATATTTTTGGGTTGGCCTTCCTCAGAGGAACAACGATGATTTTGGTTACACTGCTCAACAACAAACGTCTTACATTAATTGCGTGTCACCCACATACTTATCATAACAATCAGTGACCTCATTACCTCGGTCATCCCTTCTTACAATGACATTCAACACATCAGACTGCTCTACCTGTTACATTACAAAAAGAATTGGCCTTCATCAGAAGAACAACTATTATTTTCATGACACTTCTCTTGATGAGCAGATGGGGTACTTCCCAGGTAACCATACCAGTACCGGTGCCAGCCTGGTATTAGGTGTAGGTTATGTATATAAGCTACTGTGCCGAGTAGTAACCCTGTATATAAGCTACTTTGCCGAGTAGCTTTTATATATATTATCACGTGGCAACACTGCACGTTATGTGGCAACATTGCCCCGAGGCTGCCATATGGCAAGGCAGCCTCAGTCTGACTGTGTGAGTCGTGCATGGCACACGCGAGTCACCACTTGTATTTCTCTCATCCATAATAAACGGACTCAGTGTTACACGGTGTTTCCCTACCCATCACTGCATTCTCCTGGGAACACTCGTAACTTTCATGGCGCAGTGGCTAGGATTTGTGGACTTACAAAGTGTGTGAACAATGCCGAGACAGTTACGTCTGCCGGTGATGCGTCGACTCATAGTGTGTTGTGTTGTGTTGCGCTGTGTTTCGCCGCGATGTGCAGTGTTGGGCCGTCACAGTGCTTTTTAGTGACGGTGGCAGTGTTAGTGTCAGTGTATTAGTGTGTCTAGAGCTGCGAGTTGAGCATTGGCCTGTTTTTTGTGGTACCCACGGAGCACCCCGGCGTACACCCTTCTCGTGTGACATCCCGGGAGAACTGCCGGTCTCACCCCCACCCCCGGCGGCTCTAGCCACCGGCCTTAAGGCCACCACGCTCCGCTCTCTCAGACACACACACACACACGCACGCACGCACTCACTCACGGACAGAACAGTGGACTATATGCGTTATCTCTGTGCTGTTTATGTCATATATATGTGGTTCGAGCTTTTGAGGCGCCACTTTATATACTAAACAGTGCAGTCCACGCACGCACAAAGATGGGAGGTAAGAAGGGACAACTTCAAGATGGGAGACACGACTCCCCACTACCTTCTCCTCCACAGGGCGCAGACTCTCATCCTCCACCTCCAGTGACGGACATTGCCACAATTCTGAGGTGGATGGACGACCGGGACGAGAGACGCAGAAAGATGGAACTTCAGAGGGAGGAGACACGAAGAGAGGAGGAAAAGTTGCGCTTTGAGGCACTATTGGCGACCCTGGCGCTAACCCACCCTCACTCACAGGTAGCGCGCTTATAGGCGCCAGTACCCTCCCTCCTCCACCACATTAGCGTCCCGCAGGCACTCTTGCTACCCCAGCAGCTCCCAAGGCATCTGTTCAACCCCCACCCGCCCTCTCACCAGACGTCATGTTTCAGCTTTTTCGTGAGTGGAGGCGGCGTTGGACAGGTTACTCCACGATGGTGGACCTTGACAGCATGCCTCCAAACAAACAGCTCATCCAACTGCGGATGTGTTTGTCGCTGGAGACCCAGAGAGTTTTGGAGCACACGTTGCAAGTGCCTCCCGATTCTACCTCTTCAGTGACGGATGTGCTCGACCTTTTACAGGAGCATGTTAAGGGTCGGAACAATGAGGCTTTGCGTCGCCGTGCCTTCACCAGCTGCAAGCAGGCGGAGAACGAATCCTTTGACGACTTTTTTGTACGCTTGAAGAGTTTTTCAGAGGAGATCGACGTCTGTAAGGCGCACAGCCGGGAATGTGAGGAAGCCTGGATCAAGCACGGGATCTTGGCAGGTGTCAGGCAGGAAGAGTTGGTGCAGCGACTCATCCCCCTGGACGCTTCCTCCACACTCCAGGTGGTAGTGACTGAATGTCGGTCATACGAGGCCACCAAGTCCGCCACCTCTGCCTTACGGGCCCCACCTGCTGTGAGAGCTATCTCACAATACAAGAAGGATAAGAAGGCGGCCAACAACGCGAAGGCTGCCACACGTTCTTCCACGCCTCCGCCTAGTGCTTCCTGTGGCAGCTGTGGAAAGCAGCACAGCCCCAAGACTTGCCCGGCCGCCGACGCACTGTGTCGTGGATGTGACCGTAAGGGCCACTGGTCTAACACAGACAGGTGCCCTGCACGAGGCCACAAGTGTCAGGCCTGCGGTCGCTATGGACACTACGACAAGTGCTGCCGCCAACCCAAGCCCAAAAGCCCGAGATGAGGAGGACAGCAGCGCACTTCCCTCGGGGTGGTTCGCACGCAGCCCCCTCCAGATGGCCCACGCAGCCCCAAGCAGCAGCGGAGTCACATCATGAGGGTGGAATCGACCACACGCCCCAGGGCTACCCCTTCCCCTACTATCCGCGTCACCGTCACACACGGTGATGTGTCGGGTCACATTGAGGTGATACCGGACACCGGCGCCGATACTATGGTGATTGGGTTGAAGCACCTCCAGAAACTGGGCCTCACCAAACGCGGCCTGGGACCACCGCCGCAGCTGCAGTACTACAATGCGGACGGTTCCCAGATGCCGGACGCTGTGGGCTCCTTTCAAGCCGAGATCACCTACGGCGACAGGTCGTGTCACGGATGGATCGACGTGCAGCCTACTCTCGCTACACCCTTGTTGTCGTGGGAGCACTGCAAGGAGTTAGGTGTGGTGCCCAGAGACTTTCCTGAGCAGATCCCAGCTGCTTGGTACACCGCCAGCAGGGTGCGGGAATCAACGAGCGACGTGCCTGGCGCTGCCGCACAGAGCTGCCCAGATCCCGCATCCACTCCCGCCCCGCCTCCACCCAAGTCACGGCTGCTTCCTCTTCACAGCGAGACGTCTCCTTCAGCCGCAAGGGCCTACTTCCTGAAGGAGTACTCGGATGTGCTGGTGACGAAGGAGGCCCTACGGACCGCGCCATTGAAGGCTATGGCGGGTCCGCCTATGAGGATACACCTGCGGGAAGATGCACAGCCGTTTGCCATACACACTCCCTGGTTGATTCCTCTCGCCTTCAGGGATTCAGTCAAGAAGGAACTGGATTCCATGGTGGCCCAGGGTGTCATCGTACCCGTTGGTGACGACCCATCCCCTTGGTGCCACCCTCTAGTCGCTGTGGCTAAGACTAGCGGTGGAGTGCGGATTACTACCGACTTGTCTAAGCTTAACAGCCAGGTGCCCCGTCCCGCCCACCTTTCACCCACACCTTTTGCAGCTATACGGAGTGTGGATCCGAAGGTACGGCACTTCTCGACGATGGACGCCCTCTGTGGTTACTGGCAGATCCCACTGAAGAAGGAGGATCAGCCACTGACCACTTTCATCACGCTTTACGGACGCTTCCGCTACTGCCGTGGCCCTATGGGATTCGCTGCTACGGGGGACGCCTTCTGTCTGCGTGGTGACATGGCACTTCAAGGCGTGACCAACTACGTGAAGGTAGTGGATGACGTCCTCCTCTACGATGAGGACTACCTGACGCATCTTCGCCGCATCGACGAGGTACTGACCAGGTGTAGGACGCACGGCATCACTCTGAATGCCGAGAAGTTCGTCTTGGCCGCACCTGCAGTGTTCTTCTGCGGCTACCGACTCTCAAGGGATGGCATTGCTGCAGACCCGGAGAAAGTTCGCGCCATAGCGGACTTTGCAAAACCTGCCAACCTTATGGATCTCAGGTCTTTCATGGGCCTGGTGAACCAGCTGGCAGAATTTTCTCCTGACGTCTCCGTCACTGCCGGGCCTCTCCGCCCCCTGATGAGCCCCAAGAGGACGTTCACGTGGACCCCTGACCACGACCTCGCCTTTCATAAGGTGAAGGAGGCCCTGTCAAGTCCACCTATCCTCGCTACTTTCGACCCAGCGCTCCCCACCGTCCTCCAGACAGACGCCTCGCGCCTGTACGGGGTTGGTTACGCCCTTCTCCAGGATCACGGTGGAGGAAAGTACCGGCTCGTACAGTGTGGCTCTCGCTTCCTCACCGATGCTGAGTCTCGCTACGCTACCATCGAGCTGGAGCTGCTGGCAGTGGTATGGGCCTTATCGAAGTGCAAGTTTTACTTGATTGGCCTACAGCACTTCGACCTCATCACAGGCCACAGGCCCTTGGTCCCCATTCTTAACCACTATTCGCTGGACGCCATCGAGAATCCCCGCCTCCAGAGCCTGAAGGAGAAGATTTTCGCCTTCGTTTTCACCGCGGCTTGGTGCGCAGGTAAGGAGTTGTGCATCCCGGATGCCCTCTCCCGCTCCCCAGTCAGCCGCCCTACACCTGAAGACGAGATGCTCAGCACCGAGGCCGGTTTCTCCGTCAGCAACATCGTCACCTTGCAAGCCGTACAGTCCCTAGCCAGCACCCAGGCCTCAGTGTTGCCAGCCGGCAGCGATCTGGCCCTTGAGGAACTACGGACCGCGGCACGCGACGACCCCTCCTACACTCAGCTCTTGGAGAGTGTGAGGACTGGGTTCCCTCGCGACCGTTTTAACCTCCACAACGCCCTACGCCCGTATTGGAAGATACGTGAGGACCTCTACGCAGATGGGGACCTCGTCCTGTACGGTGCCCGTGTGGTCGTCCCTGCAGCTCTCTGTCGTCACGTTCTGGCCCACTTACACGACAGCCATCGTGGAGCAGAGGCCACCAAGCGCCACGCAAGGCAGGCTGTGTACTGGCCCGGCATTGACACGGATATCGTCAATACGGTCCGTGCCTGTGAGCCGTGCCAGATCATGCAGCCCAGTCAACAGCAAGAGCCCCTCTTGTGCGACGACGAACCCACCAGACCCTTCGAGTCCGTGTCGGTTGATTTCTTCAGCACAGCTGGGAAACATTTCCTAGTTGTCGCCGACCGACTCTCTGGTTGGCCTGTGGTGGTAATCTGTGGCTCGGACACGACGTCCGTGGCCACCATTCGCCACTTCCGGCACCTCTTTCGTGACCTGGGCGTCCCCGTACGTCTGCGGACGGACGGTGGGCCACAGTTCACCAGCCGGGACTTCACAAGATTCCTGGAGCGTTGGGGAGTCCGCCACATCGTGTCAACACCCCACTACCCACAGTCAAACGGCCATGCTGAGGCTGCGGTCAAGACAGTCAAGCACCTCATCCTCAAGGTGGCCCCTTCAGGCAACATAGACTGTGAGGCGTTTGACAAAGGACGAAATCCAGTATCACACACTTCACAGTCACGTTCCATATCATGTAAGAGGCTAATGCCTGTGATCTGGCCTGACCTTCGTGCTTTGACTGTGCGGTGGGCAAGTGTGTACGTGTTGGAAGCAGGAGTCACCAATGCTCTAGCACTTAATGGTATGGATCCTGCACCATCTTGGGAATCATTTCCAATGTTGGAAACTGGAGCATTTTCGGAAACACCAACACCTAACAAGTCGTTCTTATGATCCATGATGTGATCCTTTTTTAACTTCTTGTTTTGTAATCCAGCTGAAGCTGGGCATTCCAATCCAGAAGAGACAAGACTTCTGACTGGGCTTTGGAGTCTTTTATTCCTGGATGACCCATCTTTCTGCATTAAATATAGGATGATGGAGTTCCTAGCACGGAACAGTTGAGAAGTACCACCAAAACGCAAACTACCCACTGCTATGAGGAAACTTTTTAGTCACCCGAGTTGTCCCTGCTTCACAAAGTTTTTTATAAGCTTTCTTTGCATTTACTTCAATGATGTCCTCAGTGACTGCATGTCCATGTACTTTTGCAATTTCTTGGACCATTGCCTTCACTCTCTCCATCTCCATAATATCATTTTTTGCATAATACCTGAACATGTACCGACACCTCAGTTTTCCCGATTTTCCTCCATGACGCATCACTTGATCCATTGTAACTACTGGTCTCCTCTGCCTCACAGGGAATCTGTTTGCAGGCTGATCTTCCACACTTCCGCAATCATTTTCATCTTCTGTTTCATCTGAACCTGAGTCCGAGGAAGAATCATAAGGTGGAATTAGGGGCACATTAAGCTGAACAAGCATGTCTACTTATAAATTTTTTTACTTTCTCAGCTGCTCTCTTTATCACCTCTCTTTCATATTTTTGGGTTGGCCTTCCTCAGAGGAACAACGATGATTTTGGTTACACTGCTCAACAACAGACGTCTTAAATTAATTGCGTGTCACCCACATACTTATCATAACAATCAGTGACCTCATTACCTCGGTCATTCCTTCTTACAATAACATTCAACACATCAGACTGCTCTACCTGTTACATTACAAAAAGAATTGGCATTCATCAGAAACACAACTATTATTTTCATGACACTTCTCTTTAGCAGATGGGGTACTTCCCAGGTAATCATACCAGTACAGGTGCCACGCCTGGTATTAGGAAGTCGCTCCCCGTAGCGACCGTGAAACTTCTCTAGTATATAGTGATTTTCTCCTATCCTGGGTGGTGATATGTAGGGTATCTACAGATCCACAGGTGAGGTGCATGACCACTGTGGTGTGGCCTTCACAGTGTGGTCATGGCTGACAACCGGTAGGCACTCGGATCGCGTAGTCTTCGGGAATGTAAAAGCTTTTTGGATTTCCCTCACTTCATGGTTGCCTCGCAGAAGGAAGAATTTGGTTGGGTTCAGAAGCTTTTGTGAATATGGGTAAGACACGACCTCAATGCCATAGTCACCCCTATCAACATAATCACCAAGAAACAGGAAGTTTGCAGGTGTAAGTCCTGGACCCTCTCTCCAGAGGACTTTTTCAAAGCAAATTAAGTCTCGGTAATTTCCATGAAGGTCACTGTATGATATGGACACAAAGTAGTACCTTCAGCTGTGTATTATTATATTACTCTTATATTACTCCATTAATTATGTATAGTAAAGTATTACAGAACATGTATTAATTCTATGTAATATTCCCATTTATTGTGCACCATATTATGTATATAAATTATCATATTTATACTTTATGTATTCAGCTTGTGAATGCTGGCATCTGTACATCCCAGCGCTCAGTAATGCATAGATAGATAGATAGTGAAGACAGAGTCCTTGTGGTGTAGACGCGAGCTCCTGGGTCCTTCTGTATATATATATCTCCCGTACGAGAATAGAACCTACTTTTTAGATAACAAGTGTTTGTGTATACCCTCAGTAGTATAGAACATTTTGTGGGTATTCAAGACAAACGTCAGATGGCGCAGTGATTATTTCTCAGTGAGATACAGTGGACCAAGCCTTCCCGCCCAGACTCTGTTAATGGCGTCTCGTCTTCAGCTCACGATCGACAGCAAGACCACTACAAGCCTCTAGACTTACAGTGTTGTGAAGTGCTATGCTGTGTACAGTGCTGTGCTGTGAAGTGAAGTGTTTTGTGAAGTTCTGTGTTGTGTATTTTAATCATAATTGTCTGTGCAAGTTGCGGTCAGATGACTAAGGGAACGGCCCGACAGTACGTGCTCTCCCGTCTCTGGTCTGAGGGTGACTGAGGAACCAGCGCTCGACGCTGCCCAGTTGCTCCTACGTCTGGCAGCGCGCCAAGTCTCTCCAGGCGACCCGCAACACACACACACACACACACGCATTCACCTTATACTTTTCCTGTGACTTACTGTAAACTTCTGTAATTCTGTGCGTAGATTACGAGGGGCTGACCCGGTCTTTTGCACAGATAGAGTACAGAAGCAGTCGGCATGTCTCACAGGGATCAAAATGATACCCTGGACGATGGGGTTACGAGTTTTAGTGTGGGAGACCTCTCCCCACCCACGCTCACGCCCCACGCTCCCCACAGTGACAACGCCGAGTCACCCACAGAATCTCCTAGCTCGTCGCGAGCCAGCTCTCCTGCGATGCATGCGTCCACAGATCTCCGTCACCTGATAAAGTGGATGGAAACTTCTCGACGCCAGGACGATATTGCAAGGAGAGAAGAGGAAGAAATTCGGTACAGGAAGTCTGAAAAACGGCGCCATGAAGAGGAACAACGACGCAGAGAACTCGAAGACATACGTAGAAGTGAGGATGACCTGAGAAGAAGGGAAGATCAAGCCAGATTTGAAGTCTTGATTTCTCTGTTAGCCCCCCCACAACGATCTACCGTACAAGATTCGTCTGCTACAACTAACGTTGATGCGACTAGAGGTACTGGTACCTCATTTCCCAGAGTCGGATCAACAACACCTCAAAAGGCTGCAGTACAGACGGCTCCCTCTCTGATGTCTGACGCTTCTTATCAGATGTTTCGGGAATGGCGTCGACGTTGGCAAGACTACGCAACATTGGTTGGCTTGTCAAGTTTATCACAGCCGAAACAAGTGATACAGCTTCGTATGTGCTTGTCCTTAGAGACGCAACGTACTCTCGAGCACACACTTCAAGTGCCTCCTACGACAACTCTGACGGTAGAGGCCGTGCTCGACAAGTTGCAGGAACATGTCAAGGGACAGCGCAATCAAGCACGCAGACGAAGAGAACTCCTCCAATGTAAGCAGCTTGATGGAGAATCTTTTGACGCATTTTTTGTAAGGCTCAAGAGGTGTTCAGAGGAAGTTGATGTTTGTCCCGGACATTCTCAAGTCTGTGAAGAGACACAACTTAAGACAATCATTTTAACAGGTGTCCGAAATGAAGAGCTAGTTCAGCGTCTCATTTCCCTCGACCCCACTTCCTCCCTTCAAGATGTTGTTACAAAATGTCGAGCGTACGAGGCCGCCAGGTGTGTGACTTCAGCTTTACGCTCACAACCTGACCAGGTGAGGGCTATGTCTTCCTACAGAAAGGGTAAGAAGCAGCAAGGTAACCCCACCCCTCACCCTCCAGCTACACCTTCAGCAGCAGCTTTGTGTAACAGCTGTGCAAGACAGCATAATGCCTCCCAGTGCCCAGCTGCTCAAAGCGTGTGCAGAAGTTGAGACCGCCAGGATCACTGGGCTTACACAGTCAAGTGCCCTGCTCCCAAAGTTCAGTGCAGACTTTGTGGTCGTGTGGGCCATTATGACAAATGTTGTCGTAAGAAGACACAGAAAGGACACCACCTAGGATCCAAGAAGTCATCCTCAGGTAGTGCTGGCGCGCCCCCTCCTTCTGGCAAGCATCAAGACGCTGTGTCCAGTCGTTCCTGCCGTCGTGTACATAGTTCCACAGACATGACGCCCCAGCACATCAATGTCGTCATTTCTTACGGTAACTCGTCATCCAGTCTTCAGATGTTACCTGACACCGGTGCTTGTGGTGATGTGAGTGCTGTTTGTGGTAATTTGAGTACTGTTTGGGGCGACTTGAGTACTTTTTGTGGGCTTGAGTACTGTTTGTGACGATTTTGAGTACTAATTGTTTGTAGTATGACAGAGTTGTAAATTACTACCAGACATACGGACACAAGGTATAGCCAGGTGAGAGAGAGAGAGAGAGAGAGAGAGAGAGAGAGAGTGAATATTTATTTTTGCCCATACAATTCTCTCTCTCTCTCTCTCTCTCTACTCCCTTTATGTCAGCTTAACTAGATCCCTGTGTTGTGGGTCGACAATAATTCTAAGCTGGCTGGATATTCTTTCCCTCCTCCAGGACAAACAACAAAGTAGGAAAGCTTTATTGAGTTAAGATACAGTATGTTTGTGTAAGCTTAAACAAGATAGAGCGAAATATATGTACTGAGGACAAATCTTTTACGTAAACCTGAAATAAACAAGAAGAAATTATATACAAGTGGAAGATTTTCTTACATATGAATGATATTAGAGTAATGAGGTATTTTTTTTCTATTGTTAAAACTGAATGAAATTGTTGAGACTTAAGAAATTATTTGGGAATGTGAATCTAGACACGTATGGTATGATGAAATTTAAAATCCAGTGAGAAATTCTTAGCTCGTGAAGAAATTTGGAAAATCTATCGAAGGAAATATTGTTAATGAAGCAAGTAAAAAAAAAAATAAAAAAATCCATTGGGAAAGTCCTCACATAATGAAGACAAAATAAAACTCAAAACGAAGAAAGAAAATCCCTTCACAATTCGAACCAAATCCAGCACCTAAATCCCCTAAATCCCACAAAACCCCATAAAACCCCCATAAATCCCTCCAAATCCCCTCCCCCAAATCCCACAACACATCAACATCTCCAGTTAACCCCAAATCACCAACTACACTATCCATCACAATCTTCCTCGTAATCATCTTAAACCGTAAAAAAAAACAAATGATAGAAGATCTTACTTAATACTTTAAACTAAAACATTACCAAATTTACTCGTGGTAACTGGGTAATGTAGGAAATTACTTAGGGATTAGCCGAGGGATGGTTGAGAGAAGGAGGTGGTAGTGGTAGTATTTGGTTGAGGTGGTGGTAGTCTTTGGGAGAGGGAAGGTGGTGGTGGTGGTAGTAGTGGTAGTAATCCCGTGGTCTTATTCCTCAAGTCTTTAACTGGATACATAATTAGGTACTAAGACTGTCCTTGGACGTCACATACACACACACGCACACAAACACACACAAACACACGTACAAGGAGAGAGAGAGAGAGAGAGAGAGAGAGAGAGAGAGAGAGAGAGAGAGAGAGAGATGCATCACCCATCACCAACCAACCCGGGACCCATGCTATAAAACTCTACGGTCCCAGGCTGCCACGTTTCACTTACTCTGCCTGCCCGCCCTCCACTCACATATACCCAACACCTATTGGTAAAGTAATGACCAAGGAACACTGTACAATATACTTTTATTCTCCACATATAAAGCTAATTATTACTCTAACTAATTATAGGAATTAATGATCGTATTTAAAATATTTTAGGCTTTTTAACATGGTCTCTGATGTCGGTGTAATTCTTCAACATGGGAACTTGTTATGTTTACACTAAGAGAAGCGTATGTTTGTATGTCCTTAATTTGTGTTTATGTTTCAATTTTAATTAACAATATAATTTTAAAATGATGATTGCTTGATAATTGATAAGAATATATGAGTTAATTATTGTTGATTAGGATAGAGTTAAATGAGGAGTTAAATTAAATAGTAAAAATAAAAGAATTATGTACTGTACAATATACAATAATTTGTAAGTTTATAGAAATAAGTTAGACATAATAAGAGCTTAATTATACCTTTAAATGGAGTCTTCCGTCGTTCAAGTACTAAAACAGTACTTGATTGATATAAATATTTAAGAAAAAGACTTAGCTACCCGGAGTTAATTATCGCTTGTTCATGTCATCACAGGGTAGTTACGTCTGATTCATGTCTTGCTTATGAGAGACATTATTCATTTAAAGAGAGCGAGATACTGACTAGAATCTTATCTCTCTTTTATAACCACTTGAGAGATAGTTTCATTCTCTTTGTCAATATTATCTCCAAGAATTGTACGTTTATTTTACCATTAACTAGGAATAATGACAACGATTCCTTTTATGTGTTTTTTTTCTATTCGATATTAACCCCATTAACCATTCATAAAGGTAACACAGGTAGATATATATTCTCACCTGTCTAATTAAGGTGTAGCTTGTGTTCATTGACCTCTTAGAATCCACCTTTGTGTCGTTATTAAGAGAATCGGTTATATACTTTCTCACATCTTCAGGTAGAGATGCAAATTATGGCATTAACCAGTTAGGACATTATTTATTTACCATAATCGACAGATAGGAGTCGATCTCATTAACTCTCATTAACTTACCTGTGTGGATGTTGGTCTTAATTAACCTTGACCTAATTATAATGAGGTGAATAATGGATTCTTGAGGTCAGGTCATCTTGGTACTGAGTACATGAGAGGGATAATGTATGTATGTATGTATGTATGTATGTATGTATGTATAAGGACACACACAATAAAAACAATAGACTCGAATTTCCTACTTTTATTATTGATCATTTATAACAACATTTATTGCTTCTCTGGTCACCTGTTATCACTAAGATCAAAGCTTGTATGATACACGTTAATAACCCGCTGTATACAAGACCAAAACAGGCGGGGGGGGGAGATATATTCCACAAAACGTAAACAGATTAAAAATTTGTTCTAAAATAACCTTACAGTGTGATAGGATACGGTATTGGTGCGTTATTTAGTGTTAATTATGAAGAAATAAATATTTAACTTTATTTACATCGTTTATTAAGAGATTATAACTGAAGGAAAAATAATTATTCGAAGGTTTCTAAAAAAAGGGGGATTATTTTTTTTTAAAGAATAAATTTACATTGAGGAAATTTTTATATTCTAAAGTATATATTTATATATATAGGATTAGATGTGTGTTTTGATTTTCAGTTTTTGTTTTTTTGTTTTTCTTTTGGATCTTCATTTTGTTTTTCTTCTTGTATTTCATCATCATTATCATCATCATCATCATCATCATCATCATCATCATCATCATCTCTATCACCATTTATTCACATCTGTTTACAAGCTAGTTGACTCAGCAGTGAAAACAGTGATGCAGTCAGTTCAATATTGAGGTGACATGACTTTCTTAGAGAGAGAGAGAGAGAGAGAGAGAGAGAGAGAGAGACGCAGTAATCAGCCCTGGACAGATAAATACTCATTCGAAACTTCTAGAAATTGAATTCTTAAGGCGAGATAAAGTAAAATTTTTCAGAAGCAAATCCCAGAAAGTTATTAGATTATGATTTCACGAAGGTTTAAACTGTCTAAATTGTGTACGAATTTGACGACGGCTCAGTACTCAGTCATGCTGCGTCTGAGGAGGGAGAAGGTGTAAATAAAGAAGCCTTGGAGGTTATAGTACTAGAACAACAAAATTTAAATAAAGAAAAAAAGTACTTGAAACTTTGTTGAAGTTTTTTAGTGAAATTGTTAAATGTTTGATTGTAAAGAATAGTTCAAGAATAGGAAGATAGTTAAAAAAAGAGTGCGTTGGGTGTGTCGACCAAGAAGGATATGTATTAAGGTGCGTTGAGTGTGTCGACCAAGAAGGATATGTATTAAGGTGTGTTGGGTGTGTCGACCAAGAAGGATATGTATTAAGGTGCGTTGAGTGTGTCGACCAAGAAGGATATGTATTAAGGTGTGTTGGGTGTGTCGACCAAGAAGGATATGTATTAAGGTGTGTTGGGTGTGTCGACCAAGAAGGATATGTATTAAGGTGTGTTGGGTGTGTCGACCAAGAAAGATATGTATTAAGGTGTGTTGGGTGTGTCGACCAAGAAGGATATGTATTAAGGTGTGTTGGGTGTGTCGACCAAGAAGGATATGTATTAAGGTGTGTTGGGTGTGTCGACCAAGAAGGATATGTATTAAGGTGAGTTGGGTGTGTCAACCAAGAAGGATATGTATTAAGGTGTGTTGGGTGTGTCGATTAAGGATATGTTACACCCAGGTAGGATATATTAGTTTCTGCCCATGTTTACATGTCGAGTGCTCGGCCATAAAGGACAGACTGGCCTTGGAAGTCGACGTGAAGGAAGGCCATGGGCTATCGACCATCTAAGGAGGCGTTAGTTTCACCTACCTTGACAAGAAACGCTGGCTGTCGACCATGATAAATAGGCCCCCACCATGATAAACACCACAGGGGCCTCGACCATGATGAACAGGCCCCCAACCATGATGAACAGGGCCCCGACCATGATGAAAAGGGCCTCGACCATGATGAACAGGCCCCCAACCATGATAAACAGGCCCCCAACATGATTAACAGGTCCCCACCATGATTAACAGGCCCCCACCATGATTAACAGGCCCCCACCATGATAAACAGGGCCTCGACCATGATGAACAGGGCCCCCGACCATGATAAACACCACAAGGGCCTCGACCATGCTAAACAGGGCCCCCGACCATGAGAGATGCTCCTCTGACCACTTTAATGTCAGCATAAGGACACTCGGTCACATCTCAAGTTAGCGAGTCATATTTCCGTCAGAAGATCACAGTTCAACACGTGATCTAAAATATGTATACAAACTTTATGGAAGATTAGTCACTCTGGTTATGGCGGCCACTAAGTATGGGTGATCCAGTGTTTTGGTTTTAATTTTATTGTCTTTTTTGTTTTTTCTTTATTGTTGTTCTTGTCTCTGTTGTAGTTAGTAATATTTTTTTTCTTATAGGTAATTCCTTTGGCATCTTAGTTAAAAGGTTTATATAACACAGGTGAGTCAGACACGGAAGTCAAATAGACACACAAGCAAAAAAAAAAAAAAGAGTTTTACTAGAGAGAGAAAAAAAAGACACTGAATAACTTTCTTTTAAAAACTCCATTATTATCCTTCAAATTATCCGTTTAGCGAAGGTTAGAGTGTCAGGTGCCAAGTGTTGAGGCACCTATAGTCACAGGTCAAGAGTGGTGGAAGAGGGGGAGGTGGGGTGGCACCAGCAGGGGGGGGGGAGTTGTGTGTTTATGTGTGTCATCCACTGGACTTGTTACTATTGGCTGGCTGGCTGGCTGGCTGGCTGGCTGGCTGGCTCGTCCTCCAACCTCCTCTGGGACTTGAGCTTGTAGATTGGAGAGGTTGCCAGCACGACAGTGTCTACCTTCGTTAGCTTGGTGACCCCTGTCGTTATCAGCCACCATTCTCGTTAGAAAGGTATTTGTACCTGTTAAACAGACACCTATCGTCGTTTAGACAGGGAGTACTGTTGTTCGATAGACTGTATAATCGGTAGACAGACACCTGTTATCATTAGACAGGTGGGTATGTTATAGGGCGTCTGGGTCCTTGAGATAACAGCTAATATAACTTATACGTCGCTTGCCACACTGTTATCATCTGAAGATAAGTAAAAAAAAAGTGAGAAATTGAGAACTTTCGTCGCATAATTCTTTAAAAAAATGTTCTGCCTAAACGACACAGCAGCATCTCTTGACATGAAGCAGAACTGAGGTGAAGGATCCTTACGCTGACTGCGCCCTTCACCACATCATTCCCTCCTTCACGAGTCACTAGGGACATCGTGTGTAGGACCCCAGCAGGTGGTAGCTCCTTGCAGATGTCCTCATGCCGGAGACTGAAGGGACACCAAGACACCCTAGCGTCCACTACCTCCAGGTGTTGGCTGCCGAAGGAGGAGGAGGCGGCGAAGGAGGGAGAAAAAGGTGGAATTAGTGAGACTGTTTCACTATAATGCTTCACTGACCAACAGTATAACATATATAGGTTAGTGTAGTTATCAGTGTCTCTATTAATAAGACTATTGGGAAGATACGTAAAGATATACTGTAGATAAGTTGATAATTAACATAGATATATAAAGACGAAACAGACAGAAACAGACAGAATGAGACAGACAGACAGACAGACAGACAGACAAATATACTTTACCATCTTATTTATACAGTATAACACCAAATCAACAAACCTACCTATTAACAAGCACCAGTGATGATTTGACCTGACTTGACATTTTGACCTGACCTCACCTTACCTGTATCAAAGTACCACTAATCATACACCTGACAACACATATAGTAAAAAAAAAATAAAAAAAAACAAAAAAAAAACAAAAACAAGAAAAAAAAATATTAACCATACCACCAGTTGTTAGATCCACCTGTAATTTGTACTTGTTTCAGGAGGAATTTAAGAAGTATTTAAATAATCTAAACCTGTTAAATATGGCTTTTAGGCAACGAACAACTCAATCACTTATGACGCTGTTCCACCTTTTAACATAATCGCCTTTGTAGTTCGTCTGGATTATTGGTATTAATCCAGCTGACGCTTTCGGATATATCCAACAGAGAGAGAGAGAGAGAGAGAGAGAGAGAGAGAGAGAGAGAGAGACTGAGACTTAAATAAACTTCTAACCCAAATTAACCAATAAACAACTTTAAATAATAATAATATTAAACAAAGTCTCGTTAACCTGGCCATAATTACCTGTCTCTACTGTACTAATAAGTATAACACCTGGTAACCTATAATCGACACACTTGAGGAATAATTTGCTTCGAATTATACTTTGATGATAGCATTTATATGATAATTAATCTCGTAAGTATTGTGAAAAAGAGTAGCTTAATTGATAATCGAATTACCTTTTCTGTCATAGGTAATCATTGTAGGTAATTAGATACGAGTATTTTTGACTAATTATCTAACTCTCTCTCTCTCTCTCTCTCTCTCTCTCTCTCTCTCTCTCTCTCTCGAGGCAAGAATCAGTCCAGCTCATTAAGTCACAACAGCTCATTAAGTCACAACACACACACACACACACACACAAACACACACACACACAAAACACACACACACACAAAACACACACACACACACACACACACACACACACACACACACACAACACACACACACACCATTCTCTCTTACCTGAAGCGACTTATCAAAGCAGTAACACATCAGTAGATCCATTCATTTTAAATTCCTTAATGCACACGTTGAAATGTATACAGTATGTATATTTTTGTGTGTGGATGAAATACAATTGCATTAGCCAGTTGTGTGTTATCTGTCAGGGTAAAAAAATAAAAAAAATAAAAAACAGAGATGGAACATTGCTTTGATGCCCCAGGTGTGGCCCAGGTGTGGCCCAGGTGTGGTATAGATGTAGATTGATGTGGTTTGTTTGTTGCCGCTGTGATATTTCTGTATTAGTTGTTTTGTAGTGAGTGGTTGGTATGTTTGGTGATTATAATGACGATGTGGGTATGATGATGATGATGATGATGATGATGATGATAGTGTTGGTAATAATAATAATAATAATGATAATAATAATAATAATAATAATAATAATAATAACCAATAAAATACAAGAATTAAATATCTACACAAAATAAAACAACATTAATAATAGTTTTACCTTAACAATACCTATTATATACGAACCGTCTCTATAATCTCCTTTATAATATAGCCTCATGCCTATTATATACCAACCAATGATATACTTTATATAATCCCCCACCCCCCACACGAGCCAACTCTACACACCACTAATTATTTTTTTTACAGTTCTCAATATTACCGTCCACCCGAGAGGCACTTTGATAGGTAAATTGACTCTAATAACAACTATGATTTTTATGACTGCAACAGATGCGTTTCCTAATGCCTTTATTGTGCTTTTAGACTATTAAAATAATCATGTTTATATAGGAAGTTTATATAGGAAGTTTATATAGGAAGTTTATATTAGAGGTTTATATAGGAAGTTTATATAGAAGTTTATATAGGAAGTTTATATAGGAAGTTTATATTAGAGGTTTATATAGGAAGTTTATATAGAAGTTTATATAGGAAGTTTATATAGGAAGTTTATATAGGGAAGTTTATGGGAAGTTTATATGGGAAGTTTATATGGGAAGTTTATATAGGAAGTTTATGTGGAAGTTTATATAGAAGTTTATATATGATTTATATGGGAAGTTTATATGAGGAAGTTTATATAGAGTTATATTAGGGTTTATATAGGAAGTTTATATGGGAAGTTTATATAGGAAGTTTATATGGGAAGTTTATATAGGAAGTTTATATGGGAAGTTTATATGGGAAGTTTATATAGGAAGTTTATATAGGAAGTTTATATTAGAAGTTTATATAGGAAGTTTATATGGGAAGTTTATATAGGAAGTTTATATGGGAAGTTTATATGGGAAGTTTATATGGGAAGTTTATATAGGAAGTTTATATAGGAAGTTTATATTAGAGGTTTATATAGGAAGTTTATATGGGAAGTTTATATAGGAAGTTTATATAAGAAGTTTATATAGGAAGTTTATATTAGAGGTTTATATAGGAAGTTTATATGGGAAGTTTATATAGGAAGTTTATATTAGAGGTTTATATAGGAAGTTTATATAGGAAGTTTATATAGGAAGTTTATATAGGAAGTTTATATTAGAGGTTTATATAGGAAGTTTATATGGGAAGTTTATATAGGAAGTTTATATAAGAAGTTTATATAGGAAGTTTATATTAGAGGTTTATATAGGAAGTTTATATGGGAAGTTTATATAGGAAGTTTGTATTAGGGGTTTATATGGGAGTTTATATGAGAAGTTTATATGAGTTTATATAGGAAGTTTATATTAGAGGTTTATATAGGAAGTTTATATGGGAAGTTTATATAGGAAGTTTATATTAGAGGTTTATATAGGAAGTTTATATAGGAAGTTTATATAGGAAGTTTATATTAGAGGTTTATATAGGAAGTTTATATGGGAAGTTTATATAGGAAGTTTATATTAGAGGTTTATATAGGAAGTTTATACAGGAAGTTTATATAGGAAGTTTATATAGGAAGTTTATATAGGAAGTTTATATAGGAAGTTTACATTAGAGGTTTATATTAGAGGTTTATATTAGAGGTTTATATAGGAAAGATTCTGTAGAGGTAAGTTTATTAGTTGTGGTGATAGTTGTTGTGGTGTTTGTGGTGGTGATAGTTGTGGTGACAGTGACGTAATTGATGATAGTTGTGGTGACAGTGATGTATTACACCACACTCATCTCATACCTGACATCATAACGTAATATTACCAAACTCATATTAATTTCCATTCCCTCATTTTTCACCACCAGACACAGACCGGGAAACAACCAAAGAAACAGACATACACACGGTGATAATAACCATATTTATTTCTTTTACGGATATTACCCACAAATTGCTACGGATTTGCCCGACATTAATTTCCTTAAAAATGACTAATGCAACTCACGAATGCTATTTTTTTTAATTATAAAATTTAAATGAAAATGGTATGTTTATAAATTAATACTCAATTTATTAAGAACAAAAATATCATTGGGTAAAAGTAATTATACAAGTTTGTGAAAATATCTGATCGTGTTTGTTTTTCACTTAAAGGATAGAATTTTTTTCTCGTAAGATTATATTAATATTTTTGTTTTCGTTTAATTCTTACATTTGGTTATTTCTGGGGATTTTTCTTTTTACTGGAATATTTTAATGAATTTTTATGTCTGTCTGTCTGTCTGTCTGTCTGTCCATACTAAACACATATTGTCTACATTCACTGGTCGGCCATCCATCCATCCATTCACCGAACCAACCAACCAACCGACCACCATACCAACCACCATCCATCCATCCATCCATCCATCCACTGAACCAACCACCACACCAACCACCATACCAACCCTCCCTCCATCCATCCATCCATCCATCCATCCACCGAACCAACCACCACACCAACCACCATACCAACCCCACTCGTCATCCATCCATCCATCCATCCACCAGACCAACCACCAC
>NW_024727703.1:0-11085 GCF_018991925.1 Homarus americanus | reverse complement strand
TAAAGCCACGCATTGCTGCGGGCATGAATGTGGGTTGGTGGGTGTATGACTGTGGGTTGTGGGTGTATGACTGCGGGTTGGTGGGTGTACGACTGCGGGTTGGGGTGTATGACTGTGGGATGGTGGGTGTACGACTGTGGGTTGGGGTATATAACTGTGGGTTGGTGGGTGTAGGCGACTGCAGGATGGATGGGTGTATGACTGTAGGTTGATGGGTGTACGACTGTGGGTTGGTGGGTGTATGACTGTGGGTAGGTGGGTGTATGACGGGTTGGGGTATGATTGGGTTGGACGGAAAGGAAGGGCGACTGTGGGTTGGTGGGTATGACTGTAGGTGATGGTGAATGACTGGTGGTTGGTGGGTGACGACTGTGGTTGGTGCGGGTGACTGTGGGTTAATGGATGTATGACTCGGGGTTGGTGGGTTTATGATCTGGGTTGGTGGGTGACTGTGGGTTGGTGGGCGTATGACTGTGGGTTGGTGGGTGTATGACTGTGGGTTGGTGGGTGTATGACTGTGGGTTGATGGGTGTATGACTGTGGAAGGATGGTATGACTGTGGGTTGGTGGGCGTAGGATCTGTAGGATGGGTTTGCGAGTGTGGGGTACGGTGTACGGGTTGATGGGGAATACTGTGGGTTGGTGGGTGTATGACTGTGTTGGTGGGTATGCGACTGTGGGTTGGTGGGTGTACGACTGTGGGTTGATGGGTGAATGACTGTGGGTTGGTGGGTGGCGACTGTGGGTTGGTGGGTGTACGACTGTGGGTTGGTGGGTGTATGACTGTGGGTTGGTGGGTGGGTGACTGTTGATGGGTGTGGCGACTGTGGGTTGGTGGGTGTGACGACTGGGTTGGTGGGTTATGACTGTGGGTTGATGGGTGCATGACTGTGGGTTGGTGGGTGTATGACTGTGGTTGGTGGGTGTATGACTGTGGGTTGATGGGTGTGCGACTGTGGGTTGGTGGGTGTATGACTGTGGGATGGGTGTTTGACAGGTTGGTGGGCGAGTGATCTGGGTTGGTGTGTATGATAGGTTGTGGGTGTAGGACTGTGGGTTGATGGGTGTATGACTGTGGGTTGGTGGACTGTGGGTTGGTATGACTGTAGGTTGGTGGGTGGATCGACTGTGGGTGGGTGACTGTGTGATGGGTGTATGACGGGGTGGATGGGTGTAAGGATCAGGTTGGTGGGGTGTATGACTGTGGTTGGTGGGTGTATGACTGTGGGTTGGTGGGTGTATGACTGTGGGTTGGAGGGTGTGGCGACTGTGGTGTTGGGTAAGGCGACTGTGGTTTGGTGGGTGTGCTAATCGTATTGGTGGGTGTACGACCGTGGGTTGGTGGGGCATGACCTGTTGATGGGTGTATGACTGTGGGTTGGTGGGCAGGCGACTGTGGTTGATGGGTGCATGACTGTGGGTTGGTGGGCGGGCGATTGTGGGTTGATTGTGGGCGACGTTGGTGGGTGGCGACTGTGGGTGATGGGTATGACTGTGGGTTGGTGGGTGTATGACTGTGGGTTGGTGGGTGCATCGTGGGTTGGTGTGGCGACTGTGTTGGTGGGTGGCGACGGGTTGGTGGGTATGACGGGGAGGATGGCATGGACTGTGGTTGGTGGGTGTGCGATCGGGTTGGTGGGTGCATGACTGTGGGTTGGTGGGTGCATGACTGTGGGTTGATGGGTGTATGACTGTGGTTGGGGTGTATGGACTGTGGGTTGATGGGGTATGACTGTGGTTGGTGGGTGTATGACTGTGGGTTGGTGGGTGTATGACTGTGGGTTGGTGGGTGGGCGACTGTAGGTTGGTGGGTGTGGCGACTGTGTTGGTGGGTGGCTGACTGTGGGTTGGTGGTGTATGACTGTGGGTTGATGGGGTGTATGACGTGTTGGTGGGTGGCGACTGTAGGATGTCGGTGGCGACTGTGGGTTGGTGGGTGGCGACTGTGGGTTGTGGGTGTGACGACTGTGGGTTGATGGGTGCGACTTGTGGGTTGGTGGGTGTGTTTCGTTGGTGGGTGTGTGACTGTGGGTTGGTGGGTGGCGACTGTGTTGGTGGGTGGGACTGTGGGTTGGTGGGTATGACTGTGGGTTGGGATGGGTGTATGACTGTGGGTTGATGGGTGCATGACTGTGGGTTGGTGGGTGTATGACTGTGGGTTGGTGGTGTATGACTGTGGGTTGGGGTGTATGACTGTGGGTTGGTGGGTGTATGACTGTGGGTTGATGGGTGTATAACTGTGGGTTGGTGGGAGGATGACTGGGGTTGGTGGGTGTATGACTGGGGTTGGTGGGTGTATGACTGTGGGTTGGTGGGTGTATGACTGTGGGTTGATGGGAGCGACCTGGGTTGGTGGGTGTATGACTGTGGGTTGGTGGGTGTATGACTGTGGTTGGTGGGTGTATGACTGTGGGTTGGTGGGTGGTGACTGTGGTTGGTGGGTGTGATGACTGTGGGTTGGTGGGCGATCAGGGTTGGTGGGTGTATGACCGGGGTTGGTGGGTGACGACTGCAGGTTGGAGGTGGCGACTGTGGGTTGATGGGTGACTGTGGGTTGGTGGTGTGCGACTGTGGGTTGGTGGGTGTATGACCTGGGTTGGTGGGTGTATGACTGTGGGTTGATGGGTGTATGACTGCGGGGTTGGTGTGTATGACTGTGGGTTGATGGGTGTATGACTCGTGGGTTGGTGGGTGTATGACTGTGGGTTGGTGGGGTATACGACTGTGTTGGTGGGTGTATGACTGTAAGGTGTATGACTGTGGGTTGATGACTGTGGTGGGAGTGTATGACTGTGGGTTGGTGGGTGTAAGACTGTGGATGGGTATGACTGTGGTTGGTGGGAATGACGTGGTTGGTGGTATGACTGTGGGTTGGTGGGTGTATGATTGTGTTGGTGTATGACTGTGGGTTGGTGGTGGGTGGACGAGGTGGGTGTGGCGACTGGGTTGGTGGGTGTATGACTGTGGGTGGTGGGTGTATGACTCGTTGGTGGGGTATGACGGTTGGTGGGTGTATGACTGTGGGTTGGGTGGTATGACTGTGGGTTGGTGGGTGTATGACTGTGGGTTGATGGGTGTATGGACTGTGGGTTGGTGGGTGTATGACTGTGTTGGTGTATGACGGGGTTGATGGGTGTATGTGACTGGTGGGAGGGGTGATGACTGTGGTTGGTGGGTGTATGACTGTGTTGGTGGGTGTATGACTGTGGGGTGGGTGTATGACTGTGGGTTGGTGGGTGTGCATAGGTGGATGGGTGACTGTAGGTTGGTTGGTGTATGACTGTGTTGGTGGGTGTACGACGGGGTTGGTGGGTGTATGACTGTGGGTTGGATGGGTGTATGACTGTGGGTTGGTGGGTAATATCAGGTTGGTGGGTGTATGACTGTGGGTTGTGGGTGATGACGGTTGGGGTGGGACGGTTGATGGGTGTATGACTGTGGGTTTGGGTGATGACTTTGGTGTGGTGGCGACTGTGGGTTGGTGGGTGATGACTGTGGGTTGGTGGGTATGTGACTGTGGGTTGGTGGGTGTATGACTGTGTTGGTGGGTGTATGACTGTGGGTTGGTGGGTGGCGACTGTGGTTGGTGGGTGTGCGACTGTGGGTTGGTGGGTGACGATCTGGGTTGATGGGTGTATGACTGTGGGTTGGTGGGTGTATGACTGGGGTTGGTGGGTGTATGATCGTGGTTGATGGGTGTATGACTGTGGGTTGGTGGGGTGGCGACTGTATTTTGGGTGGGTGGGTGACTGTGGGTTGGTGGGTGTATGACTGTGGGTTGGTGGGTGGCGATCATGTGTTGATGGGTGTATGACTGTGGGTTGGTGGGTGTATGACTGTGGGTTGGTGGGTGTATGACTGTGGGTTGATGGGTGTATGACTGTGGGTTGGTGGGTGTATGATCGTGGGTTGATGGGTGTATGACTGTGGGTTGGTGGGAGTATGACTGTGGGTTGATGGGTGTTTGACTGCGGGTTGGTGGGTGTATGACTGTGGGTTGGTGGGTGTATGACTGTGGGTTGGTGGGTGTATGACTGTGGGTTGTTGGGTGTATGACTGCGGGTTGGTGGGTGTATGACTGCGGGTTGGTGGGTGTATGACTGTGGGTTGGTGGGTGTATGACTGTGGGTTGGTGGGTGTATGACTGTGGGTTGGTGGGTGTATGACTGTGGGTTGATGGGTGTTTGACTGCGGGTTGGTGGTTGTATGACTGTGGGTTGGTGGCTGTTTGACTGTGGGTTGGTGGGTGTATGACTGTGGGTTGATGGGTGTATGACTGTGGGTTGGTGGGTGTATGACAGTGGGTTTGGTGACTGTATGACTGTGGGTTGGTGGGTGTATGACTGTGGGTTGGTGGGTGTATGACTGTGGGTTGATGGGTGTATGACTGTGGGTTGGTGACTGTATGACTGTGGGTTGGTGGGTGTATGACTGTAGGTTGATGGGTGTATGACTGTGGGTTGGTGGGTGTATGACTGTGGGTTGGTGGGTGTATGACTGTGGGTTGGTGGGTGTATGACTGTGGGTTGATGGGTGTATGACTGTGGGTTGGTGGGTGTATGACTGTGGGTTGGTGGGTGTATGACTGTGGGTTGGTGGGTGTATGACTGTGGGTTGATGGGTGTATGACTGTGGGTTGGTGGGTGTATGACTGTGGGTTGGTGGGTGTATGACTGTAGGTTGATGGGTGTATGACTGGGTTGGTGGGTGTATGACTGTGGGTTGGTGGGTGTATGACTGTGGGTTGATGGGTGTATGACTGTAGGTTGATGGGTGTATGACTGTGGGTTGGTGGGTGTATGACTGTGGGTTGGTGGGTGTATGACTGTGGGTTGATGGGTGTATGACTGTAGGTTGATGGGTGTATGACTGTAGGTTGATGGGTGTATGACTGTGGGTTGGTGGGTGTATGACTGTGGGTTGATGGGTGTATGACTGTAGGTTGATGGGTGTATGACTGTGGGTTGGTGGGTGTATGACAGTGGGTTGATGGGTGTGTATGACTGTGGGTTGTGGGTGTATGACTGTGGGTTGATGGATGTATGACTGTGGGTTGGTGGGTTATGACTGTGGGTTGGTGGGTGTATGACTGTGGGTTGATGGGTGTATGACTGTGGGTTGATGGGTGTATGACTGTGGGTTGATGGGTGTATGACTGTGGGTTGGTGGGTGTATGACTGTGGGTTGATGGGTGTATGACTGTGGGTTGATGGGTGTATGACTGTGGGTTGATGGGTGTATGACTGTGGGACTGTGGGTTGGTGGGTGTATGACTGTGGTTGATGGGTGTATGACTGTGGGTTGGTGGGTGTATGACTGTGGGTTGGTGGGTGTATGACTGTGGGTTGGTGGGTGTATGACTGTGGGTTGGTGGGTGTATGACTGTAGGTTGATGGGTGTATGACTGGGTTGGTGGGTGTATGACTGTGGGTTGGTGGGTGTATGACTGTGGGTTGATGGGTGTATGACTTTAGGTTGATGGGTGTATGACTGTGGGTTGGTGGGTGTATGACAGTGGGGTGGTGGGTGATAGGGTTGGTGGGTGTACGATGGGTTGGTGGGTACAGATCGGGTTGATGGGTGTACATCTGTGGGTTGGTGGTGTATGACTGTAGGTTGGTGGCGACTGTGGGTGGGTGGGCGACTGTGGGTTGGTGGGTGTACGACTGTGGGTTGATGGGTGGTGACTGTGGGTTGGTGGGGTGTGGGCGATTGGGTTGGTGTGTGACTGTGGGTTGATGGGTGTATGACTGGGGTTGGTGGGTAGACGCATTTGATGGGTGGCGATGTGGGTTGGTGGGTGTATGACTGTGGGTTGGTGGGTGTATGACTGTGGGTTGGTGGGTGTATGACTGTGGGTTGATGGGTGTATGACTGTGGGTTGGTGGGTGTATGACTGTGGGTTGATGGGTGTATGACTGTGGGTTGGTGGGTGTATGACTGTGGGTTGGTGGGTGTATGACTGACTGGGTTGGTGGGTGTATGACTGTGGGTTGGTGGGTGTATGACTGTGGGTTGGTGGGTGTATGACTTGGTGGGTGTATGACTGCGGGTTGGTGGGTGTATGACTGCGGGTTGGTGGATGTATGACTGTGGGTTGGTGGGTGTATGACTGTGGGTTGGTGGGTGTATGACTGTGGGTTGGTGAGTGTATGACTGTGGGTTGGTGGGTGTATGACTGTGATGGGTGTATGACTGTAGGTTGATGGGTGGGGTTGATGGGTGTATGACTGTGGTTGATGGGTATGCGACTGTGGGTTGATGGGTGGGTTGATGGGTGTATGACTGTGGGTTGATGTGTGCATGACTGTGGGCGACGGTGTATGACTGTGGGTTGGTGGTTGTATGACTGTGGGTTGGTGGGTGTATGACTGTGGGTTGATGGGTGTATGACTGTGGGTTGGTGGGTGTATGACTGTGGGTTGGTGGGTGTATGACTGTGGGTTGATGGGTGTATGACTGTGGGTTGGTGGGTGTATGACTGTGGGTTGGTGGGTGTATGACTGTGGGTTGATGGGTGTATGACTGCGGGTTGGTGGGTGTATGACTGCGGGTTGGTGGGTGTATGACTGTGGGTTGGTGGGTGTATGACTGTGGGTTGGTGGTTGTATGACTGTGGGTTGGTGGGTGTATGACTGTGGGTTGGTGGGTGTATGACTGTAGGTTGATGGGTGTATGACTGGGTTGGTGGGTGTATGACTGTGGGGTTGGTGGGTGTATGACTGTGGGTTGGTGGGTGTGTATGACTGTGGGTTGGTGGGTGTATGATCAGGGTTAGTGGGCAAGGACTGTGGGCTGGTGGGTGTATGACTGTGGGTTGGTGGCTGTTTGACTGTGGGTTGGTGGGTGTATGACTGTGGGTTGATGGGTGTATGACTGTGGGTTGATGGGTGTATGACTGTGGGTTGGTGGCTGTATGACTGTGGGTTGGTGGGTGTATGACTGTGGGTTGGTGGGTGTATGACTGTAGGTTGATGGGTGTATGACTGGGTTGGTGGGTGTGCGACTGGTAGTTTGGAGTGGGTGGGCGACTGTGGGTTGGTGGGTGTATGACTGTGGGTTGGTGGGTGGCGATCATGTGGGTTGATGGGTGTATGACTGTGGGTTGGTGGGTGTATGACTGTGGGTTGGTGGGTGTACTGTGGTTGGTGGGTGTATGACTGTGGTTGATGGGTGGCGATCAGGTTGATGGGTGTATGACTGTGTTGGGGGTATGACTGTAGGTTGGTGGTGGCGACTGTGGTTTGGTGGTGTACGACTGTGGGTTGGTGGGTGTATGACTGTGGGTTGATGGGTATGACGGGTTGGTGGGTGTATGACTGCAGGGTGGTGGGTGTTGACTGTGGGTTGGTGGGTGTACGACTGTGGGTTGGTGGGTGTACGACTGTGAGGATGGGTGGTGACTGTGGGTTGGTGGGTGGTGACTGTGGGTGGATGGGTGACGACTGCGGTTGGTGGGTGGCGACTGTGGGTTGGTGGGTGTATGACTGTGGTTGATGGGTGTATGACTGTGGGTTGGTGGGTGTATGACGGGTTGGTGGGCGACGGGGTTGGTGGGTGTATGACTGTGGTTGATGGGTGGCGACTGGGTTGATGGTGGCGACTGTGTTGGTGGTGTATGACTGTGGGTTGGTGGTGTATGACTGTGTGAGGGTGTATGACTGTGGGTTGGTGGGTGGCGACTGTGGGTTGATGGGTGGCGACTGTGGGTTGGTGGTGTATGACTGTGGGTTGGTGGGTGTGGCGATTGATGGGTGATGACTGTGGGTGGGATTGTGGGTGGGTGTATGACTGTGGGTTGGTGGGTATGACTGTTGGTGTGTGGCTACTGTGGGTTGGTGGGTGTACGACTGTGGGTTGGTGGGTAATACTGTGGGTTGGTGGGTGGCGACTGTGGGTTGATGGGTGTATGACTGTGGTTGGTGGTGGCGACTGTGGGTTGGTGGGTGTGACTGGGTTGGTGGGTGTATGACGGGGTTGGTGGGTGTATGACTGTGGGTTGAGTGTATGACTGTGGGTTGGTGGGTGTATGACTGTGGGTTGGTGGGTGTATGACTGTGGGTTGATGGGTATGACTGTGGGTTGGTGGGTGTATGACTGTGGGTTGGTGGGTATAGGACGGTGGGTGGTGGTGGGTGTATGACTGTGGGTTGGTGGGTGTGGCGACTGTGGTTGGGGGTATGACTGTGGGTTGGTGGGTGTATGACTGTGGGTTGGTGGGTGTATGACTGTGGGTTGGTGGGTGTATGACTGTGGGTTGGTGGGTGTGCGACGAAGATGGTGGGTGACTGTGGGTTGGGTGGTGACGACTGTGGGTTGGTGGGTGTATGACTGTGGGTTGGTGGGTGACGACTGTGTTGATGTGGCGATTGCGGGTTGGTGGGTGTATACTGGGGTTGGTGGGTGTATGACGGTGGAAGGGTGTGTGACTGTGGGTTGGTGGGTGTATGACTGCGGTTGGTGGAGGTGACTGTGGGTTGGTGGTGTATGACTGTGGGTTGGTGGGTGTATGACTGTGGTTGGTGGGTGTATGACTGTGGGTTGGTGGGTTATGACTGTGGGGTGGATGGGTGTATGACTGTGTTGGTGGGTGTATGACTGTGGGTTGTGGGTGTATGACTGTGGGTTGTGGGTGTATGACTGTGGGTTGGTGGGTGCGACTGTGGGTTGATGGGTGTATGACTGTGGGTTGGTGGGTGTATGACTGTAGGGTGGAGGGTGTATGACTGTGGGTTGGTGGGTGTATGACTGTGGGTTGGTGGGTGTATGACTGGGTTGATGGGTGTATGACTGTTGGTGGGTGTATGACTGTGGGTTGGTTGGGCGTATGACTGCGGGTTGGTGGGTGTATGACTGCGGGTTGGTGGGTGTATGACTGTGGGTTGGTGGGTGTTTGTGAGCTGTGGGTTGGTGGGTTGTATGACTGTGGGTTGGTGGGTGTATGACTGTGGGTTGGTGGGTGTATGACTATGGGTTGATGGGTGTATGACTGTGGGTTGGTGGGTGTATGACTGTGGGTTGGTGGTGTATGACTGTGGGTTGGTGGGTGTATGACTGTGGGTTGGTGGGTGTATGACCGTGGGTTGATGGGTGTATGACTGTGGGTTGGTGGGAGTATGACTGTGGGTTGATGGGTTTTTGACTGCGGGTTGGTGGGTGTATGACTGTGGGTTGGTGGGTGTATGACTGTGGGTTGGTGGGTGTATGACTGTGGGTTGATGGGTGTATGACTGTGGGTTGGTGAGTGTATGACTGGGTTGGTGGGTGTATGACTGCGGGTTGGTGGGTGTATGACTGTGGGTTGGTGGGTGTATGACTGTGGGTTGATACTGGTGTATGATGTATGACTGTGGGTTGATGGGTGTTTGACTGAGGTTGGTGGGTGTATGACTGTGGGTTGGTGGCTGTTTGACTGTGGGTTGGTGGGTGTATGACTGTGGGTTGATGGGTGTATGACTGTGGGTTGATGGGTGTATGACTGTGGGTTGGTGGCTGTATGACTGTGGGTTGGTGGGTGTATGACTGTGGGTTGGTGGGTGTATGACTGTAGGTTGATGGGTGTATGACTGGGTTGGTGGGTGTATGACTGTGGGTTGGTGGGTGTATGACTGTGGGTTGATGGGTGTATGAATGTAGGTTGATGGGTGTATGACTGTGGGTTGGTGGGTGTATGACTGTGGGTTGATGGGTGTATGAATGTAGGTTGATGGGTGTATGACTGTGGGTTGGTGGGTGTATGACAGTGGGTTGATGGTGTGGGTTGGTGGGTGTATGACTGTGGGTTGGTGGGTGTATGACTGTGGGTTGATGGGTGTATGACTGTGGGTTGGTGGGTGTATGACTGTGGGTTGATGGGTGAATGACTGTGGGTTGGTGGGTGTATGACTGGGGGTTGGTGGGTGTATGACTGTGGGTTGGTGGGTGTATGACTGTGGGTTGGTGGGTGTATGACTGTGGGTTGGTGGGTGTATGATCGGGTTGGTGGGGTGGCGATTAGGCTGGTGGGTGGGCGATTGTAAGGATGGGTATGACGTTGGTGGTGTGGCGATAGGTTGGTAGGCATGATCGGGTTGGTGGGTGTATGACTGTGGGTTGGTGGGTGTATGACTGTGGGTTGGTGGGTGTAGCGACTGTGGTTGGTGGGTGTATGACTGTGGGTTGGTGGGTGTGATGACTGTGTTGATGGGTGTATGACTGTGGGTTGGTGGTGCATGACTGTGGGTTGGTGGGTGTATGACTGTGTTGGTGGGTGTGCGACTAGGTTGGTGGGTGGGCGACTGTGGGTTGGTGGGTGTAGACTGTGGGTTGGTGGGTGGTGACTGTGGGTTGGGGTGGTGACTGTGGGTTGGTGGGTGTATGACTGTGGGTTAGGTGTACATTGTGGGTTGGTGGGCGCTGAATGGGTGGGTTGAGGTGATGAGACTGTGGGTTGGTGGGGTGAATGACGGGGTTGGTGGGTGTATGACGTGGGTGGGGTGGCGACTGTAGGTTTGGGTGTATGACTTGATGGTTGGTGGGTGTATGACTGTGGGTTGGTGGGTGTATGACTGTGGGTGTGGCTGTGGGGGTATGACTGTGGTTGGTGGTATGACTGTGGTTGGTGGGTGTATGACTGTGGGGTTGTTGTATGACTGTGGGTTGTGGTTGGCGATAGGTTGATGGGTGTATGGTGGGTGATGGGTGTATGACTGTGGGTTGGTGGTGTAAGGATCTGAGGTTGGTGGGTGTATGACTGTGGGCTGGTGGGTGTAAGGATTGGTTGGATGGGTGTATGACTGGTGGGTGTATGACTGTTGGTGGGTGTATGACTGTGGGTTGGTGGGTGTATGACTGTGGGTTGGTGGGTGTACTGTGGGTTGATGGGTGTATGACTGTGGGTTGGTGGGTGTATGACTGGGTTGGTGGGTGTATGACTGTGTTGGATGGGTGTATGACTGTGGGTTGGTGTATGAATGTGGGCAGGTGTAATGACTGTGGGTTGGTGAGGGGTTTATGACTGGTGGGTTGGTGGGTGTATGACTGCGGGTTGGTGGGTGCATGACTGCAGGCTGGCAGGAGCAACACGCAACCTGAACCCAGCCACGA
>NW_024727702.1:0-3278 GCF_018991925.1 Homarus americanus | reverse complement strand
AATGGAACTATCCACCACTTGCCAGGAAGGTAGGACCCACCGACTGGGAAGGGCGTGGATCCCCCATCCCAACCCCACCGTCCCCCAACCCAACCATCCTCCATCCCACCTCGCCCATTCTGGGAGGTTGATGGTTACATCCACCAGTTGCAAACGGAAGGTATCAAGACCCACAGACTGTAGGGCGTGAATCCCATCCCCATCCACACCCATCCTGGGAGGTGGAGATGTACCATCCGATGGGCGCCGACGGAAGGTATCATGACCCACCGACTGGGAAGGGCGTGGAAACCCATCCCCATCCCCCACCCCATCCCACCCATGCTGGGAGGTGGTGAATGGTACCATCAACCAGTTGCCAACGGAAGTATCAGGACCCACCGACTGGAAGACGTGAATCCCCCAACCCCACACCCCATCACCCATCCCGGGGTGGAGAATGGGACCATCAACCAGTTGCCAACGGAAGGTATCAGGACAAAACAGGAAGGGCGTGGAATCCCCAACCCCCCCAACCCCCTATCTCACCCATCACACCCATCCTGGGGGTGGAGAATCATCCACCAGTTGCCAACGGAAGGTATCAGGACCCACCGACTGGGAAGGGCGTGGAATCCATCCCCCCCCCATCCCCGCGCCCATCACACCTGTTCTGGGAGGAGGAGAATGTACCATCCACCAATTGCCAACGGAACGTATCAGGACCCACCGACAAATAGGGCGTGGAATCCCCCACCCCATCCTCGCCCATCCTGGAAGGTGAATGGTACCATCCACCAGTTGAGAAGGTATCAGACCCACCGACTAGGAAGGGCGTGGAATCCCCCATCCCCCACCTCGCCCATCCTGGAAGGTGGTGAATGGAACTATCCACCACTTGCCAACTGAAGGTATAGGACCCAACGACTGGGAAGGGCGTGGAATCCCCCATCAACCCCCCCCCGTCCCCAACCCAACCATCCTCCATCCCACCTTCCATTCTGGGAGGTTGTGAATGGTTACATCCACCAGTTGCAAACGGAAGGTATCAAGACCCACAGACTAGGTGGGGGGAATCCCCCATCCCACCCCCCATCCACCCATCCTGGAGGTGGAGAATTGTACCATCCGTTGGCGCCGACGGAAGGTATCATGACCCACCGACTGGGAAGGGCGTGGAAACCCCAATCCCCATCCCCACCCCATCACACCCATGCTGGGAGGTGGTGAATGGTACCATCCACCAGTTGCTAACGGAGTATCAGGACCCACCGACTGGAAAGGACGTGGAATCCCCAACTCCCCATCCCCACCCCGTCCACACCCATGCTGGGAGGTGGTGAATGGTACCATCAACCAGTTGCCAACGGAAGGTATCAGGACCCACCGACTGGGAAGGACGTGATCCCCAACCCCATCCCCACCCCATCCCCACCCATCCTGCGAGGTGGAGAATGGGACCATCAACCAGTTGCCAACGGAAGGTATCAGGACAAACCGACTGGGAAGGGCGTGGAATCCCCAACCCCCTAACCCCATCCTTCCCACCCCATCCACACCCATCCTGGAGGTGGAGAATGGTACCATCCACCAGTTAACGGAAGGTATCAGGACCCACCGACTAGGAGCGTGAATCCCCCCATCCCCAACCCCATCCCCGCCCCATCCACCTGTTCTGGGAGGAGGAGAATGGTACCATCCACCAATTGCCAACGGAAGGTATCAGGACCACCAAATGGGAAGGGCGGATCCCCCCCTCCACATATCCCAACCCCCCATACGCCATCCCATTCACCCATCCTGGGAGGTGGTGAATGGTACCATCCACCAGTTGCCAAAGGAAGGTATCAAGACCCACCGACTGGGAAGGGCGTGGAATACGCCCCCCATCTACACCCCCTAAAAGGTGGTGAATGGTACCATCCACCAGTTGCCAACGGAAGGTATCAGGACCCACCGACTGGGAAGGCGTGGAATCCCCCTCCCCATCCCCAACCCAAGTCCCCATCCACCCTCTCCCATCCTGGGAGGTGATGAATGGTACCATCCACCAGGTGCAAACGGAAGGTATCAAGACCCACAGACTAGGAAGGGCGTGGAATCCCTCCATCCCAAACCCCCCATCCCCCACCCATCCCACCCATCCTGGGAGGTGGAGAATGGTACCATCCGGCAGGCGCCGACGGAGGTATCAGAAGCCACCGACTGGGAAGGGCGTGGAATAACCCCATCCCACACCACATCCACACCCATCCTGGGAGGTGTTGAATGGGACCAACCAGTTGCCATCGGAAGGTATCAGAACCCACCGACTAGAAAGGGCGTGGAATCCCCCAATCCCCAAATCTTCGCCCATCCTGGAAGGTGGTGAATGGTACCATCCACCAGTTGCCAACGGAGGTATCAGGACCCACCGACTGGGAAGGCCGTGAAACCCCCGATTCCCCAACTCCCCATCTCCCACCCATCCACACCAATCCTGGGAGGTGGAGAATGGTACCATCCGTCATGCGCCGACGGAAGGTATCAGGACCCACCGACTGGGAAGGCGTGGATCCCGCCATCCCCCCCCCCATTACCCACACCATCGACACCCATCCTGGGAGGTGGTGAATGGTACCATCCACCAATGCCAACAGGTATCAGGACCCACCGACTGGGAAGGCGTGGATTCCCCTATCCCCCACCCCAACCACACCCATCCTGGGAGGTGGTGAATGGTACCATCCACCAATTGCCAACGGAAGGTTATCAGGACCCACCGACTGGGAAGGGCGTGGAATCCTCCCTCCCATCCCCAACCCCCATACTCCACCCATTACACCCATCCTGGGAGGTAGAATGGTACCATCCACCAATTGCTCAACGGAAGTATCACGACCCACCGACTGGGAAGGCGTGGAATCCCCATGCCCCATCCACACCAATCCTGTGAGGTGGTGACTGGACCATCCACCAGTTGCCAAAGGAAGGTATCAGGACCCACCGACTAGGAAGGCATGGAATCCCCCATCCCCATCCCCGCCCATCCTGAATGTGGTGAATAACCATCCGCACGTATCAGGACCCAGACTAAAGGCGGAATCCCATGCCCCATCCACACCAATCCTGTGGGGTGGTGACTTGTACCATCCACCAGCCAAAGGAAGTATCAGGACCCACCGACTAGGAAGGCATGGAATCCCCATCCCCATCCTCGCCCATCCTGGAAGGTGTAGTGTACCATCCACCAGTTGCCAACGAAAGTATCAGGACCCACCGACAAAAAAGGCGTGAACTCCCATCCCCCATCCCCATCC
>NW_024727701.1:0-7730 GCF_018991925.1 Homarus americanus | reverse complement strand
AAGGCAGGTAGAGGCTGCTGGTAGTGTTAAGGCGGGTGGAGACTCCTGGTGGTGTAAAGGCAGATGGAGACTCCTGATAGTGTTAAGGCAAGTGAAGTCTCTTGGTAGTGTTAGGGCAGGTGGAAGTTCTTGGTAGTTGTAAGGCAGGTGGAGACTCCTGGTGGTGTTAGGGAAGATGGGGTCTCCTGGTAGTGGTAGGGCAGGTGGAGGGTCCTGCAAGTGTTAGGGCAGGTGGAGACTCCTGGTTGTGTTAGGGAAGATGGAGGCTTCTGGCATTTGTGGGGCAGGTGGAGTCTCCTGGTAATGTTAAGGCAGGTGGAGGCTCCTGATAGTGTTAAGGCAGGTAGAGGCTCCAGGTAGTGTTAAGACAGGTGGAGACGCCTGGTGGTGTTAAGGCAAGTGGAGGTTCCTGATAGTGTCAATGCAGGTAGTGGCTCCTGATAGTGTTAAGGCAGGTATAGGCTCCTGATAGTGTTAAGGCAAGTGAAGACTCCTGGTAGTTTTAAGGCAGGTGGAGGCTCCTGATAGTGTTAAGGCAGATAGACACTCCTGGTAATGTTAAGGCAGGTGGAGACTCCTGGTAGTATTAAGGCAGATGACGCTCATGGTAGTGTTAAGGCAGGTGGAGGTTCCTTATAGTTTTATGGCAGGTAGAGGCTCCTGGTAGTGTTAAGGCAGGTGGAGTGTTCCTGAGAAAGGCAGGTGGAGAACGTGGTAGTGTTTAGGGCAGTGTGGAGACTCCAGGTAAGCTTTAAGGCAGGGAGACTCCCTGATAGTGTTAAAGCAGGTGGAGCACTCCTGTAGTGTTAAGGCAGGTGGAGTGTTCCTGATAGTGTTAAGGCAGGTGGCAATCGTGGCAGTGTTTAGCAGGTGGAGACTCCAGGTAGTTTTAAGGCAGGTGGAGACTCCCTGATAGTGTTGTGCTGAGGCAGAGGCTCCTGGTAGTGTTAAGGCAGGTGGAGGTTCCTGATAGTGTTAAGGCAGGTGGAGGTTCCTGATATTGTTAAGGCAGGTGGAGAATCGTGGTAGTGTTTAGACAGGTGGAGACTCCAGGTAGTTTTAAGGCAGGTGGAGACTCCTGATAGTGTTAAAGGAGGTAGAGGCTCCTGGTAGTGTTAAGGCAGGTGGAGGTTCCTGATAGTGTTAAGGCAGGTGGAGAATCGTGGTAGTGTTTAGGCAGGTGGAGATTCCAGGTAGTTTTAAGGCAGGTGGAGACTCCTGGAAGTGTTAAAGCAGGTAGAGGCTCCTGGTAGTGTTAAGGCAGATGGAGGCTCCTGATAGTGTTAAGGCAGGTGGAGACTCCTGGTGGTGTTAAGGCAAGTGGAGACTCCTGGTGGTGTTAAGGCAGGTAGAGGTGGCTGGTAATGTTAAGGCAGGTGGAGACTCCTGGTAGTGTTAAGGCAGGTGGAGACTCCTGGTATTGTTAAGGGAGGTGGAGACTCCTGGTAAGGTTAAGACATTTGGAGGCTCCTGATAGTGTTAAGGCAGATAGACGCTCCTGGTAGTGTTAAGGCAGGTGGAGGTTCCTTATAGTTTTATGGCAGGTAGAGGCTCCTGGTAGTGTTAAGGCAGGTGGAGGTTCCTGATAGTGTTAAGGCAGGTGGAGAATCGTGGTAGTGTTTAGGCAGGTGGAGACTCCTCGTAGTGTGAAGGCAGGTGGAGATTCCTGAGAGAGTTAAGGCAGGTAAAGGCTCCTGGTAGTGTTAAGGCAGGTGGAGACTCCTGGTAGTGTTAAGACATTTGGAGGCTCCTGATAGTGTTAAGGCAGATAGACGCTCCTGGTAGTGTTAAGACAGGTGGAGACGCCTAGTGGTGTTAAGGCAGATGGAGACTCCTGTTAGTGTTTAGCCAGGTGGAATATCCTGGTAGTGTTAAGGCAGGTGGAGACACCTGGTAGTGTTAAGGCAGGTGGAGACTCCTGGTAGTTTTAAGGCAGATGGAGACTCCTGGAAGTGTTAAAGCAGGTGGAGACTCCTGATAGTGTTAAGGCAGGTGGAGACTCCTAGTGGTATTAAAGCAAGTGGACACTCCTGGTGGTGTTAAGGCAGGTAGAGGCTGCTGGTAGTGTTAAGGCAGGTGGAGACTCCTAGTAGTGTTAAGGCATGTAGATGCTCCTGGTAGTGTTAAGGCAGGTGGAGGCTCCTGATAGTGTTAAGGCAGGTGGAGACTCCTAGTGGTATTAAGGCAAGTGGACACTCCTGGTGGTGTTAAGGCAGGTAGAGGCTGCTGGTAGTTTTAAGGCAGGTGGAGACTCCTGGTAGTGTTAAGGCAGGTACAGACTCTTGGTGGTGTTAAGGCAAATGGAGACTCCTGATAGTGTTAAGCCAGGTGGAATCTCCTGGTAGTGTTAAGGCAGGTAGAGGCTCCTGGTAGTGTTAAGGTAGGTAAAGACTCCTGGTGGCGTTAAGGCAAATGGAGACTCCTGATAGTGTTAAGCCAGGTGGAGGCTCCTGGTAGTGTTATGGAAGGTAGAGGCTCCTCGTCGTGTTAAGGCAGGTGGAGACTCCTGGTATTGTTAAGGCAGTTGGAGACTCCTGGTAGTGTCAACGCAGGTGGAGACTCCTGATAGAGTTAAGGCAGGTAGAGGCTTCGGTAGTGTTAAGGCAGGTGGAGACCCTGTGGTAAGGCAGGTGGAGACTCCTGGTAGTTTTATGGCAGGTGAGACTCCTGGAAGTGTTAAAAGGTAGAGGCTTCTGGTAGTGTTAAGGCAGGTGCTGACTCCTGGTGGTGTTAAGGCAAGTGGAGACTCCTGGTGGTGTTATGGCAGGTAGAGGCTGCTGGTAGTGTTAAGGCAGGTAGAGACTCCTGGTAGTGTCAAGGCAGGTGGAGACTCCTGGTAGTGTTAAGGGAGGTGGAGACTCATGGTAATGTTAAGGCAGGTGGAGACTCCTGGTATTGTTAAGGCAGGTGGAGGTTCCTGATAGTGTTAAGGCAGGTAGAGGTTCCTGGTAGTGTTAAGGCAGGTAGAGACTCCTCGTACTGTCAAGGCAGGTGGAGATTCCTGATAGAGTTAAGGCAGGTAAAGGCTCCAGGTAGTGTTAAGGCAGGTGAAGACTCCTGGTAGTGTTAAGGCATTTGGAGGCTGCTGATAGTGTTAAGGCAGATAGACGCTCCTGGAAGTGTTAAGAAATGTGGAGACGCCTGGTGGTGTTATGGCTGGTGGAGGTTCCTGATAGTGTTAAAGAAGGTAGAGGCTCCTGATTGTGTTAAGAAAGGTGGCAGCTCCTAATAGTAGAAAGGAAGGTAGAGGCTCATGGTAGTGTTAAGGCAGGTGGAGACTCCTGGTATTGTTAAGGCAGGTGGAGGTACCTGATAGTGATAACGCAAGTAGAGGCTCCTGGTAGTGTTAAGGCAGGTGGAGGTTCCTGATAGTGTTAAGGCAGGTAGAGGCTCCTGGTAGTGTCAAGGCAGGTGGAGACTCCTGGTAGTGTTAAGGGAGGTTGAGACTCATGGTAATGTTAAGGCAGGTGGAGACTCCTGGTATTGTTAAGGCAGGTGGAGGTACCTGATAGTGATAACGCAAGTAGAGGCTCCTGGTAGTGTTAAGGCAGGTGGAGGTTCTATAAAAGCAAGGCAGGTAGAGGTTCCTGGTAGTGTTAAGGCAGGTAGAGACTCCTCGTACTGTCAAGGCAGGTGGAGATTCCTGATAGAGTTAAGGCAGGTAAAGGCTCCAGGTAGTGTTAAGGCAGGTGAAGACTCCTGGTAGTGTTAAGGCATTTGGAGGCTCCTGATAGTGTTAAGGCAGATAGACGCTCCTGGAAGTGTTACGAAATGTGGAGACGCCTGGTGGTGTTATGGCTGGTGGAGGTTCCTGATAGTGTTAAAGAAGGTAGAGGCTCCTGATTGTGTTAAGAAAGGTGGCGGCTCCTAATAGTAGAAAGGAAGGTAGAGTCTCATGGTAGTGTTAAGGCAGGTGGAGACTCCTGGTATTGTTAAGGCAGGTGGAGGTACCTGATAGTGATAACGCAAGTAGAGGCTCCTGGTAGTGTTAAGCCAGGTTGAGGTTCCTGATAGTGTTAAGGCAGGTAGAGGCTCCTGGTAGTGTCAAGGCAGGTGGAGCTCCTGGTAGTGTTAAGGGAGGTTGAGACTCATGGTAATGTTAAGGCAGGTGGAGACTCCTGGTATTGTTAAGGCAGGTGGAGGTACCTGATAGTGATAACGCAAGTAGAGGCTCCTGGTAGTGTTAAGGCAGGTGGAGGTTCCTGATAGTGTTAAGGCAGGTAGAGGTTCCTGGTAGTGTTAAGGCAGGTGGCGGCACCTGATAGTGTTAAGGCAGGTGAAGTTTCCTGGTAGTGTTAAGGCAGATGGAGACTCTTGGTAGTGTTAACGCTGGTGGAGACTCCTGGTAGTGTTAAGTCAGGTGGTGGTTCCTGATAATGTTAAGGCAGGTGAAGGCTCATGGTAGTGTTAAGGCAGATGGAGACTCCTGGTAGTTTTAAGGAAGGTGGAGACTCCAGGTAGTGCTAAGGCAGGTGGAGACTCCTGGTAGTGTTAAGTAAGGTGGAGGTACCTTATAGTGTTAAGGCAGGTGGAGGCTCCTGGTAGTGTTTAGTTAGGTGGAGACTCCTGGTAGTGTTAAGGCAGGTGGAGGTCCCTGGAAGTGTTAAGGCAGGTGGAGACTCCTGGTAGTGTTAAGGCAGGTGAAGGCTCCTGATAGTGTTAAGGCAGGTAGGGGCTCCTGATAGTGTTAAGGCTGGTGGAGATCCTGGTACTCTTAAGGCAGGTAGAGGCTGCTGGTTTTGTTAAGGAAGGTGGAGACTCCTGGTAGTGTTAAGGCAGGTGGAGGCTCCTGATAGTGTTAAGGCAGGTGGAATCTCCTGGTAGTGTTAAGGCAGGTGGAGACTCCTGGTAATGTTAAGGCAGGAGATTCCTGATAGAGTTAAGGCAGTAGAGTGCTCTGTAGTGTGGCAGGTCTCTGCAGAGCAAGCTGTGCAAACTCAGCAGAGGCCTGGTAGTTTTAAGGCAGGTAGAGGCTCCTGGTAGTGTTAAGGCAGGTGGAGACCCTGGTAACCTTTTACGGCAGGTGGAGACTCCTAGTAAAGTGTTAAGGCAAGTGGAGACCCAACAGAGTTAAGGCAGGCAGAGGCTCCTGGTAATGCAAAGTTAAGGTAGGTGGAGACCCTGGTAGTGTTAAGGCAGGGGAGACCCTGGTAGTTTTGAAGGCAGTTTTAGACCCTGAAGTGTTAAAGCAAGGCAGAGGCCCTGGTAGTAAAGCCAAAGCAGGTGGAGTGCTCCTCTGACAGTGTTAAGGCAGGTGGGAGACTCCTGGTGGTGCGCCAAGGCAAGTGGAGACTCCTGGTGTTAAGGCAGGCAGAGGCTGCTGGTAGTGTTAAGGCAGGTGGAGACTCCTGGTAGTGTTAAGGCAGGTGGAGACTCCTGGTAGTGTTAAGGGAGGTGGAGCCTCCTGGAAATGTTAAGGCAGGTGGAGACTCCTCGTAGTGTTAAGGCAAGTGGAAATTCCTGGTAGTTTTAAGGCAGGTGGAGACTCCTGGAAGTGTTAAAGCAGGTAGATGCTCCTGGTAGTGTTAAGGCAGGTGGAGGCTCCTGATAGTGTTAAGGCAGGTGGAGACTCCTAGTGGTATTAAGGCAAGTGGACACTCCTGGTGGTGTTAAGGCAGGTAGAGGCTGCTGGTAGTGTTAAGGCAGGTGGAGACTCCTGGTAGTGTTAAGGCAGGTACAGACTCTTGGTGGTGTTAAGGCAAATGGAGACTCCTGATAGTGTTAAGCCAGGTGGAATCTCCTGGTAGTGTTAAGGCAGGTAGAGGCTCCTGGTAGTGTTAAGGTAGGTAGAGGCTCCTGGTCGTGTAAAGGCAGGTGGAGACTCCTGGTATTGTTAAGGCAGGTGTAGACTCCTGGTAGTGTCAACGCAGGTGGAGACTCCTGATAGAGTTAAGGCAGGTAGAGGCTTCTGGTAGTGTTAAGGCAGGTGGAGACTCCTGGTAGTGTTAAGGCAGGTGGAGACTCCTGGTAGTTTTATGGCAGGTGGAGACTCCTGGAAGTGTTAAAGCAGGTAGAGGCTTCTGGTAGTGTTAAGGCAGGTGGGGACTCTTGGTGGTGTTAAGGCAAGTGGAGACTCCTGGTGGTGTTATGGGAGGTGGAGACTCATGGTAATGTTAAGGCAGGTGGAGACTCCTGGTAGTGTTAAGGGAGGTGGAGACTCCTGGTAGTGTTAAGGGAGGTGGAGACTCCTGGTATTGTTAAGGCAGGTGGAGGTACCTGATAGTGATAACGCAAGTAGAGGCTCCTGGTAGTGTTAAGGAAGGTGGAGGTTCCTGATAGTGTTAAGGCAGGTAGAGGTTCCTGGTAGTGTTAAGGCAGGTAGAGACTCCTCGTACTGTCAAGGCAGGTGGAGATTCCTGATAGAGTTAAGGCAGGTAAAGGCTCCAGGTAGTGTTAAGGCAGGTGAAGACTCCTGGTAGTGTTAAGGCATTTGGAGGCTGCTGATAGTGTTAAGGCAGATAGACGCTCCTGGAAATGTTAAGAAATGTGGAGACGCCTGGTGGTGTTATGGCTGGTGGAGGTTCCTGATAGTGTTAAAGAAGGTAGAGGCTCCTGATTGTGTTAAGACAGGTGGCGGCTCCTAATAGTAGAAAGGAAGGTAGAGGCTCATGGTAGTGTTAAGGCAGGTGGAGACTCCTGGTATTGTTAAGGCAGGTGGAGGTACCTGATAGTGATAACGCAAGTAGAGGCTCTTGGTAGTGTTAAGGCAGGTGGAGGTTCCTGATAGTGTTAAGGCAGGTGAAGTTTCCTGGTAGTGTTAAGGCAGATGGAGACTCTTGGTAGTGTTAACGCTGGTGGAGACTCCTGGTAGTGTTAAGTCAGGTGGAGACTCCAGGTAGTGTTAAGGCAGGTGGAGACTCCTGGTAGTGTTAAGTAAGGTGGAGGTACCTTATAGTGTTAAGGCAGGTGGAGGCTCCTGGTAGTGTTTAGTTAGGTGGAGACTCCTGGTAGTGTTAAGGCAGGTGGAGACTCCTGGTAGTGTTAAGGCAGGTATAGGCTCCTGATAGTGTTAAGGCAGGTGGAGGCTCCTGATAGTGTTAAGGTAGGTGGAGACTCCTCATAGTGTTAAGGCAGATACACGCTCCTGGTAGTGTTAAGACAGGTGGAGGCGCCTGGTGGTATTAAGGCTGGTGGAGGTTCCTCATAGTGTCAATGCAGGTAGAGGCTCCTAATAGTGTTAAGTCATGTGGAGGCTCCTAATAGTGTTAAGAAAGGTAGAGGCTCTTGGTAGTGTTAAGGCAGGTGGAGACTCCTGGTAGTGTTAATGCAGGTGGAGACTCCTGGTAGTGTTAAGGCAGGTATAGGCTCCTAATAGTGTTAAGGCAGGTGGAGGTTCCTGATAGTGTTAAGGCAGGTAGAGGCTACTGGTAGTGTTAAGGCAGGTGGCGGTACCTGATAGTGATAAGGCAGGTAGAGGCTCCTGGTAGTGTTAAGGCAGGTGGAAACTCCTGGTAGTGTTAAGGCAGATAGACGATCCTGGTAATGTTTAGGCAGATGGAGACTCCTGATAGTGTTAAGCCATGTGGAATCTCCTGGTAGTGTTAAGGCAGGTAGAGGCTCCTGGTAGTATTAAGGCAGGTAGAGGCTCCTGGTAGTGTTAAGGCAGGTGGAGACTCCTGGTAATGTTAAGGCAGGTGGAGACTCCTCGTAGTGTTAAGCCAGGTGGAGACTCCTGATAGAGTTAAGGCAGGTAGAGGCTCCTGGTAGTTTTAAGGCATTTGGAGGCTCCT
>NW_024727700.1:0-10485 GCF_018991925.1 Homarus americanus | reverse complement strand
GCCATTCAAATAGCCTGCTCTGAGCACTCTAATTTTTTCAAAGTAAACTCTCCGGCCACTCGGGACACTCGACAAAGAGCATCCCGTGCGAGCCGGCGGGGCGGCTGTTCGGAGCGTGACAGTAAACACCGGGCGGTGTACCGTCAGTCTGGAACTGAGATCCAACTACGAGCTTTTTAACCGCAACAACTTTAATATACGCTATTGGAGCTGGAATTACCGCGGCTGCTGGCACCAGACTTGCCCTCCAATTTATACTCGTTAAAGGATTTAAAGTGTACTCATTCCGATTGCGAGGCCTCGGATGAGACTCACATCGTTATTTTTCGTCACTACCTCCCCGTGCCGGGAGTGGGTAATTTGCGTGCCTGCTGCCTTCCTTAGATGTGGTAGCCGTTTCTCAGGCTCCCTCTCCGGAATCGAACCCTGATTCCCCGTTACCGTTATAGCCATTGTAGGCGCATAACCTACAATCGAAAGCTGATAAGGCAGACACTTGAAAGAAGCGGCGCCGGTGCGGAGACCGTGCGCTCAGCCCGAAGTTATTCAGATTCACCACAGGTGGGTTACGGACCGGGGCCCGACCAGTTTTGAACTAATAAAAGCGCTCTTCCCTTGCGGTCAGAGACCAATTGCATGTATTAGCTCTAGAATTGCCACAGTTATCCAAGTAAGTGGGTTTACAGATCCAATGAAACATAGCTGATTTAATGAGCCATTCGCGGTTTCGCCTTAAATCGGCTTGTACTTACACATGCATGGCTTAATCTTTGAGACAAGCATATGACTACTGGCAGGATCAACCAGGTAGCTGCTGCTGTTGGCGGCGCCTATCACGGCGGCCAAAATAGTGAGAGAGATTGAGAGAGAGGCAGAAGACATTGGGCGAGGGACCGCACGTTGGCCTTAGAGAAATAGCAAACCAGATGATCAGATCTAACTGCACCTTCTCTTGCTATCCTCGGCGCCGGCAGCGCCACCGTGTGTGCCAATCTCCTCCCTTATCCGCTCCTCTTCTCTTCTCTTTGCCCCAGCTCCAGCGAGGCAGAAGACATTGGGCGAGGGACCGCACGTCCGTGTGTGCCAATCTCCTCCCTTATCCGCTCCTCTTCTCTTCTCTTCGCCCCACCTCCAGCGAGGCAGCCGACATTGGGCGAGGGACCGCACGTTGGCCAATCTCCTCCCTTATCCGCTCCTCTTCTCTTTGCCCCAGCTCCAGCGAGGCAGAAGACATTGGGCGAGGGACCGCACGTTGGCCAATCTCCTCCTCTCTCTTTCTTTCTTTCTCACTCTCTCTTACTGTTTGTGGGGAAGTGGGCTCATGAGCGCCATCGTCGCCCAATATTGGTTAGGTTGTGTATTTCACGGGTGGGAACCGCCATCGTTGTTAGGTGATGGGGTAACCCAACGTGTGCTTTGACGAGTTTTGGCTGCTAAACTCTCTTTTTTGTATACTCGGCTCCCAGACTGCGCCCTGGTCGTGTTGAACCATGAGCGTTGTCTATGCACATTTAGGGTAGCCGTTTGCGCGTGGAATAGTGCAATGAATCTCGGTCAAGAGACGGTTGTGCGCTGCATTGAAGGCTGGCACAGACGCAAGTCCGCTAAGTTGGGAAGACAGCAAGGCGAAGGGGAGCCCCGTTCCGGACTGAAAGGCCGCAGCATATGCTGTGACGGAAACTAGTAGGGTGGCGACGTGTGCGCCGAGAGAGAGAGACGGAGTAAATAATGTCCAAACGGAAGAGAGACCTGGCAAGTGTAATTGATAGAGCGCGAGCCTACTCGCCATAAGCCCGCTCCACTGCCATTCCTCTGATCCAATGAGACTAAAATCTCTCTCCTTCTGCTCCAGCCATTGCAGGGCAGGGAAGCGACGGCAATTTTGGTTGTTGTTTTGAATGCCGCGCTTTGCTTCACAGAGGCGCTCCGCTGGGGGGCGGAAGATATTTCACACCGAATATGTGTGTGAAGGCACCCTCTCCCCTTAATATAGTGAAATAGTGCAATCCAGCATACAAGGTCGGACGATAGGACATTCACCGTACCGCACCTCGAGAGTGGATGTTGGGTAAGGTTAAAACCGGACTGTTCGCAGACAGCCGAATAACCCGGTTCCGGACTAATTGGTGGATGCAACATCATGATGATGCTGCTGCTGTCGCGGAAACCGCAGTGGCGACGTGAGAGAGTAATAATGTTCAATAGGGAGAGCGACCTGGCTAGTGTAATTGATAGATCGCGAGCCTACTCGCCATTAGCCCGCTCCACTGCCATTCCTCTGACCCAATGAGACTATTCTCTCTCTCGCTCTCCTTCTGCTCCAGCCATTGCAGGGCAGGGAGAGGAAATCGACGGCAATTTTGGTTGTTGTTTTTGAATGCCGCGTTTTGCTTCGCAGAGGCGCCGAAGCGCTCCGCTGGGGGGCGGAAGATATTTCACATCGAATATGTGTGTGAAGGCACCCTCTCCCCTTAATATAGTGAAATAGTGCAATCCAGCATACAAGAGCGGACGATAGGACAGTCACCGTACCGCACCTCGAGAGTGGAAGTTATTTGATCGTTTGTTAGGCAAGGTTAAAACCTGACTGTTCGCGAACAGCCGAATAACCCGGTTCCGGACTAACAATAGACGCAACATCATGATGCTGCTGCTGTCACGGAAACCGTGGTGGCGACGTGTGCGCCGAGAGAGTAATAATGCTCAATTGGGAGACAGACCTGGCTAGTGAAATTCATAGAACCCGCTCCACTGCCATTCCTCTGACCCAATGAGACTATTTTCTCTCTCTTTCTCCTTCTGCTGCTCCAGCCATTGCAGGGCAGGGAAGGGAAAGCGATGGCAACTTTGGTTGTTGTTTTTGAATGCCGCGCTTTGCTTCGCAGAGGCGCCGAAGCGCTCCGCTGGGGGGCTGAAGATATTTCACACCGAATATGTGTGCGAAGGCACCCTCTCCCCTTAATATAGTGAAATAGTGCAATCGAACATACAAGGGCGGACGTTTTCATCACCGTCTCCCACTCGGTGTGTGCAGATTCTCGGATCATTTTGTATAGTATGCTCTTAAATCGACCACCGATTGACTTTGACGGTCTCCCATGCGGGTGTGTAACTTCTCTGGTATGTCGTATAATATGACCGAGGTGCCTCTACCCCTTATTATAGTGAAATAGTGCCATCCAGTGTACAAGGGCGGACGCTTTCATCACCGTCTCCCACTCGGTGTGTGCACATTCTCGGATATTTTGTATAGTATGCTATTAAATCGACCCTCGATTGACTCTGATGGTCTCCCATTCGGGTGTGCAAGTTTCTGTAGTATGCTATTAAATCGACCCCCGATTGACTTTGACGGTCTCCCATTCGGGTGTGCAAGTTTCTGTGGTATGCTATCAAATCGATCCCCGATTGACTTTAACGGTCTCCCATTCGGGTGTGCAAGTTTCTGTAGTATGCTATTAAACCGACCCCCGATTGACGTTGACGGTCTCCCATTCGGGTGTGCAAGTTTCTGTAGTATGCTATTAAATCGACCCCCGATTGACTCTGACAGTCTCCCATGCGGGTGTGGAACTTCTTTGGTATGTTGTACATTATGACTGAGGTGCCTCTACCCCTTACTATAGTGAAATAGTGCCATCCAGCGTACAAGGGCGGACGTTTTCATCACCGTCTCCCACTCGGTGTGTGCAGATTCTCGGATCATTTTGTAAAGTATGCTCTTAAATCGACCCCCGATTGACTTTGACGGTCTCCCATTCGGGTGTGCAAGTTTCTGTAGTATGCTATTAAATCGACCCCCGATTGACTTTGACTGTCTCCCATTCGGGTGTGCAAGTTTATGTAGTATGCTATCAAATCGACCCCCGATTGACTTTTGACGGTTCCCCATTCGGTGCAAGTTTGTAGATATTAAATCGACCCCGATTGACTTGACGGTCTTCCCATCTGGTGCAAGTTTCTGTAGTATGCTATCAAATCGACCCCGATTGACTTTGACGGTCTCCCATTCGGGTGTGCAAGTTTCTGTAGTATGCTATTAAATCGACCCCCGATTGACTTTGACGGTCTCCCATTCGGGTGTGCAAGTTTCTGTAGTATGCTATTAAATCGACCCCCGATTGACTTTCACTGTCTCCCATTCGGGTGTGCAAGTTTCTGTAGTATGCTATTAAATCGACCCCCGATTGACTTTGACTGTCTCCCATTCGGGTGTGCAAGTTTCTGTAGTATGCTATCAAATCGACCCCCGATTGACTTTGACGGTCTGCCATTCGGGTGTGGAAGTTTCTGTAGTATGCTATCAAATCGACACCCGATTGACTTTGACGGTCTCCCATTCGGGTGTGCAAGTGTCTGTAGTATGCTATTAAATCGACCCCCGATTGACTTTGACGGTCTCCCATTCGGGTGTGCAAGTTTCTGTGGTATGTTATCAAATCGATCCCCGATTGACTTTGACGGTCTCCCATTCGGGTGTGCACGTTTCTGTATTAAATCGACCCCCGATTGACTTTGACTGTCTCCCATTCGGGTGTGCAAGTTTCTGTAGTATGCTATTAAATCGACCCCCGATTGACTTTGACTGTCTCCCATTCGGGTGTGCAAGTTTCTGTAGTATGCTATTAAATCGACCCCCGATTGACTTTGACTGTCTCCCATTCGGGTGTGCAAGTTTCTGTAGTATGCTATTAAATCGACCCCCGATTGACTTTCACTGTCTCCCATTCGGGTGTGCAAGTTTCTGTAGTATGCTATCAAATCGACCCCCGATTGACTTTGACGGTCTCCCATTCGGGTGTGCAAGTTTCTGTGGTATGCTATTAAATCGACCCCCGATTGACTTTGACGGTCTCCCATTCGGGTGTGCAAGTTTCTGTGGTATGCTATCAAATCGATCCCCGATTGACTTTGACGGTCTCCCATTCGGGTGTGCAAGTTTCTGTAGTATGCTATTAAATCGACCCCGAGGATAGCAGCAAGAGAAGGTGCAGCTTGATCTGAACATCTGGTTTGCTATTTCTCTATTCCAACGTATGCGTCCTCGCCTAATGTCGGTTGCCCGCTGAGCTGGGGGCAGAGAAGAGGAGCGGATAAGGAGGAGATTACATTGACATCGTGAAAGCCAAGCCGGCGCCGGTGATAGCAAGAGAAGGTGCAGTTTGATCTGATCATCTGGTTTGCTATTTCTCTAAGGCCAACGTGCAGTCCCTCGCCCAATGTCGGCTGCCTCGCTGGAGGTGGGGCGAAGAGAAGAGAAGAGGAGCGGATAAGGGAGGAGATTGGCACACACGGACGTGCGGTCCCTCGCCCAATGTCTTCTGCCTCGCTGGAGCTGGGGCAAAGAGAAGAGAAGAGGAGCGGATAAGGGAGGAGATTGGCACACACGGTGGCGCTGCCGGCGCCGAGGATAGCAAGAGAAGGTGCAGTTAGATCTGATCATCTGGTTTGCTATTTCTAAGGTTAACGCAGGCGGTCCTCGCCTAATGTCTTTCTGCCTCTCTCAATCTCTCCTACTATTTTTGCTGCCGTGATAGGCGCTGCTAACAGCGCCCCCTGCTGCTCGCCAGACACGGGATGCTCTTTGTCGAGTGTCCCGAGTGGCCGGAGAGTTTACTTTGGAAAAATTAGAGTGCTCAGAGCAGGCTATTTGAATGGCCCGAATGGTGATGCATGGAATAATGGAATAGGACCTCGTTCTATTTTGTTGGTTTTCGAACCAGAGGTATGACTAATCGGAACAGGCGGGGCGCCTGTATTATGCACGCTAGAGGTGAAATTCCTGACCGTCAGAAGACGCAATCCATTGCGAAAGCATTTAAGCAAGGATGTTTTCTTATTAATCAAGAACGAAAGTTGAGTGTCTGAAGGCATCAGATACCGCTTCCTAGTTCTAACTTACAAACGATGCCAACTAGCGATCCGCCGGCGTTATTCCCATGACCCGGCGGGCAGCTTCCGGGAAACCAAAGTCTTTGGGTTCCGGGGAAGTATGGTTGCAAAGCTGAAACTTAAAGGAATTGACGGAAGGGCACCACCAGGAGTGGAGCCTGCGGCTTAATTTGACTCAACACGGGAAACCTCACCAGGCCCAGACACCGGAAGGATTGACAGATTGAGAGCTCTTTCTCGATTCGGTGGGTGGTGGTGCATACGTTTTAGTTGGTGAGCGATTTGTCTGGTTAATCTGGATAACTAACGAGAGACTCTGGCTCATTGGAAGTAGTCGATGGATTCTGTGAAAATGGTGTCCAAGCCCGCAACTTCTTTTCTTAGAGGATAAGCCAATTTAGCCAAGACGAGATTGAGCAATACAGGTCTGTGATGCCCTTTAGATGTTCTGTCGCACGCTACACTGAAGGATCAATCTAGCTTTTCCTCCGAGAGGAGCGGTAACCCTGCTCAAAGCCTTTGATAGGGATTGGGGCTGTAATTGTTTCCCATGAACGAGGAATTCTCAGTAAGGTGTCATCAGCTTGCGCTGACCACGCCTGCCCTTTGTACACACCGCCTGGCCAAGCATTACCGATTGAATGATTTAGTGAGGTTCTCTGACTGGCGCCTGGATTGTCGGCCCTGTTGCCCGCGAGGGTTTTCTGGGGTCGTCGCCTCGAGCTGACGGAAAGATGTCCAAACTTGATCATTTAGAGGAAGTAAAAGTCGTAACAAGGTTTCCGTAGGTGAACCTGCGGAAGGATCATTAACAGAGAGAAAGAGAACGGGGCGCTCTTAAAACTACTACTACTCTCCTGATTTGGGCGGTCTCGGGCTCTGCTCTGGCAACTCCAGCAGCGAAAGAGGACAATCCCGGCCCCCGCACCAAAAATAGGTACCACGCTGTAGGTGGACCACACTCGGGCGAGAGCGCGAAGACCGGAGGAGGACGGACAGGGCTTTGGACGGCTGCCCGTCCGTTCCTTACTACCGGCGAATAAGCCTCTTGACCCAAAAAGAGTGAAATTCAAGTGTCAAAAAGCAACAACAACAACAAGCCGTCCGGCCAAACCCAAACCACAAACTTGGGCTATGTCTGTCAAACCCTTTCATTGAGAATCGACCTGTGATGGTTAGTCGCAAAAAGACCAAATGGCAAATACACAACTTAACGGGGATCACTCGCTTGGTTCATGAAGATCAGAGCAACCGCGCAGTTTTGCATGTGAATCGCAAGAATACCAGATACATCGACAAGTTGAACGAGGCCGCGCGGCGTGCTGCCATAAGGAGCTTGTCGCTTACCACCGCTTCATTTAGGGTCGGAAATAAGGCCATCCATCGTTGCTGCGAAGCTCCGTGCTCAAGGACTGTCTCCCCTGACACGAGGGTAACCCGAACCGAGCTTCCGCCTTGGGGTTTAATCGCCCGCGCCTTGCGCGAGGCGTGCCCTTAAAAACAAGCCTATCACTAGCAAGTCCATGGACTTGGCGCACCCACATTCAACCACAACAAAGCCGGGCACACACACATGTGTGTGTGTCCCGTCCCGACGACAGTTGTCGCCCTCGCAAATAACTGGAGGCTCTCTTTTGCCTGCTGTCCACAGAGACACGAATGGCCGTCGGCCGCTCATGGCTGATGCTGCACATGTTCTAAGAGGCACACGTCCTCCTCCTTCTCTCTCGGAGAAGAAGCACTCCATCCCACGAAGAGGAAACGAAACCGGGTCGGATATCTTTTAAGTAAGCCCTGCCGGAATTTCGTCTATCACCTCGAAAAGAGTGCTTGGCATGCATTGCAGTGGAACCTAAATTGATGAGTGCGCCTGGGCCCGCAGTCTACCATGTAGTGGCGCAGGCAGAGAGATGACAATTGCTCTCGTCGGGACGAGAATGCTTGGGTGACGCCGTGCTCTTCCTCACGCGCTCCTCCACCCTCTCCCACGGTCAGACGCGATGTGGGCGTTCTCTTTGAGAGTTCGCCACGAGTCCACGTCTATCTCATGACAGGCCTGGGAGGGAGGCAGGGGGAGTTCTCTCTAAACGCGTTAAAGACGGTGTTGCGCCTCATAACGGTGCTCGCCGGGATAGAGCACTAGTTCTGCAGCCGGAAAGGCCGCTCACGCCAATTAATACTGGGACTCTCGCTCTCTTTCTCCGGATAAACAAGTGCCACTGCTGTGGCATGCGGGAACGGGGAAAGAGGTCAAAGTTTAAGCGGCAAAGGTGCGGCCGAGTAAGGGCGGAACACGAGCGTATATGCATTAAAACTGTGTATATGACTCTGGAAGAGATGTTCTGCTGGAACACTTTTCCTATTGGCTATTTACCACTATTGATGTTGCTGAGAGGGCCGAGCACCTAAGCTGCTCGTTGAGAATGAGAAGGAACGGAGTCAGGGGTGGGAGTGTCGGCGCCATGGCCGCTGGTACCCCCGCGACAAGCCCCTCAAACCTTCCTCTCTCTCAGTCTTAAGAATAAGAAGGAACGGAGTCAGGGGTGGGAGTACCGGCGCCATGGCCGCTTGGTACCCCCGCGACAAGCCCCTCAAACCTTCCTGTGTATGTCTTTTGCAGCAGCACGTGGTAATGTCGGTGGTGAAGAAAGTCGGTGGCAGAGCGTCTTCCGCTTCGTGGTTGGGGAACATGTTCCCCCTAAGGATGATGAGACCACGATCGACCTCGTAGTAGTAGAGAGCTACCCGCCAAATTTAAGCATATTAATAAGCGGAGGAAAAGAAACCAACAGGAATTCCCTTAGTAAGGGCGACTGAACCGGGAAAAGCCCAGCGCATAACCTCGATGTCTTCGGGCACGAGGGGTGTTGCGTTTCAGAGGGTTCAGCACGCCGTCCCATACCGTCTAAGTCAAGCTTGAAAGCGGCCACTGCCCATGGAGGGTGACAGGCCCGTATGGCGGCGCCCGTGAGGGTACAGATGGGACGGTCGGAAAGGGCCTCTCTGTAGAGTCGGGTTTCTTGAAAGTGCAGCCCAAAGCAGGTAAACTCCATCTAAGGCTAAATATGACCACGACCAGATAGCTGGTAATCAAGTACTGTGAGGGAAAGTTGAAAAGAACTTTGAAGAGAGAGTTCAAGAGCACGTGAACCGTTAAGAGCCAAACGGGTGGAAACTCAAGGTCGAACTGAGGGATTCAGCTCTGTCGGCTGTCGGCTGGTAAAAGGTAATGAGTGAACCAAAATGTTTGGGCGCCACTTTCTGACCGCGCGGCGCCGCGGCTTATTTCGGCCTCGAGTAGGTCACCAGCGACCAAGCCGGGAATGTCGGCGCCCGTCGGACTGGTACTGCCGCCGACTTCAGCTCGTCTAGGGGGGGAGACCCGCGCGACCGGGGGGGAACCACCGGTGTCCTGGCTGCTCCTGCCACGGCCGTCGAGAAGAGCTTTGCTGCCGCTTGGCGGCGGTTTTGCTCGCTGTGTGCAAAAGGTCGGTGATCCACCCGACCCGTCTTGAAACACGGACCAAGGAGTCTACAGAGCGTGTGCAAGTCAACGGCCTCACTTTAAACCCAAAGGCGAAATGAAAGTGACGGGCGCCCGGGGCAGCTGTAACAGGCTCTCCGGTGCGTCTTGGGCCGATCCCTGACCGGCTGCCTGCGGCCTCGCCCACGCCGCGACAAGCAGGGTGAGATACTTTCCCCCGTCTCTGGACGTTGCGTGTGGTGGAGGTCGTCAGGGCGATGGTCGAAGTTTAATTTCCCCTCATGCGTGGGGGGGGCGCAGGCCCGGGACTTGCCAAGACGCTGCGGTGCTGTCCGTCCCCGGAAGCGGGCCGTCGGTAAACGGCGGAGGCACACCGGGGCAGGCTCGCGGGCAGTCGGCAAGTACCATGAGCATATATGTTGGGACCCGAAAGATGGTGAACTATGCCTGGCCAGGATGAAGCCAGAGGAAACTCTGGTGGAGGTCCGTAGCAATTCTGACGTGCAAATCGATCGTCGGAGCTGGGTATAGGGGCGAAAGACTAATCGAATCATCTAGTAGCTGGTTCCCTCCGAAGTTTCCCTCAGGATAGCTGGAACTCGCAGGGTGAATTTCATCCGGTAAAGCGAATGATTAGAGGTCTTGGGGACGAAACGTCCTCAACCTATTCTCAAACTTTAAATGGGTGAGATGCCGAGCTTGCTTGTAGGGATGAAGCTCCGGCGACTAATCTGAGTATCTAGTGGGCCACTTTTTGTAAGCAGAACTGGCGCTGTGGGATGAACCAAACGTCGAGTTAAGGGGCCTAAATGAATGCTCATTCAGATCCCATTGAAAGGCGTTGGTTGCTATAGACAGCAGGACGGTGGCCATGGAAGTTGGAATCCGCTAAGGAGTGTGTAACAACTCACCTGCCGAAGCAACTAGCCCTTAAAATGGTATGGCGCTCAAGCATTCTCCCGATACTCGACCGCCGGGCGCACTACCGGCCTCGCTCTCAAGGCGAGGTCTCGAAGCCCCGGTGAGTAGGAGGGTCGCAGTGGTGAGCGCTGAAGGGTTTCGGCGTGGGCCGGCCCGGAGCCGCCACTGGTGCAGATCTTGGTGGTAGT
>NW_024727699.1:0-26318 GCF_018991925.1 Homarus americanus | reverse complement strand
TAGAAGTTACGTACAAGGTCTGCTGCTGTTCTCCATTCTGTGTTCTTATGTTAGGTTAGGTTAGGTGAGGTTAGGTTAGGTAGATATTATGATTGGGCCTTAATAATAGCACCTCATAGATCCATTGATCACCTCTGAACTTAAGAACCTGAAGACTCAGGGCTGTGTACTCTCTCTCTCTCTCTCTCTCTCTCTCTCTCTCCCCACTCTTCTCGCCCCTGCTCTACCTGCATCCTCCCCACTCACCACCTTCCTTACCTCTACCACCTCTCCCTTCCTCTCACCACACACTCGCCATTTCACCACACTCACCAATACCCGCTTGTTATCTCTCTCAGGCCCTGGAGCATCGTGCCGCCTGCTGGCGCTGCTGGTGGTGGTGATGGCCTGGGTAAAGTCTCATCTACAGGTGAGTGTTGACGTGTACAGGTGAGGACAGGTGAAATGTCTTCATCTACAGGTGAGTATTGACGTGTACAGGTGAGGACAGGTGAGACCGTCTTATCTACAGGTGAGTGTTGACGTACAGGTGAGACAGGTGAGATCGTCTTCATCTACAGGTGAGTGTTGACGTGTACAGGTAAGTGACAGATAGCGACATAAATTCTAGTATAAAGTAGGTGATTATTCTCAATTCTCTTCAACAACAAAGATAACTATAAGAACTGTCTGTTATGTTAATTAGGTTGTGAAGAAACGTATCCCTCACACGGTAAACAAAACACCTATCAGCTAAGTCAGGTATGGAGGTAATGGTAACTAAACACAGTAAAATCAAGTATTTAATTTGTTTATGTTTTCCTCAAGACATGACCTGGGGGAGGGGAGGAGGGGTTAAAGTTGACTATTTGATGGGTCTCTGTTCTGTACCTGTGTCCGTCCGTGTGTATTAGGAGGACAAGAGGGAAGAGGAGGAGGAGGAGAGGAAGAGGAGGAAGGAGAGAAGGAAGAGGTAAAAGTACTGTAGATATGTCAGGTGTGTTTGATAGTGTTTTTGACCTCTGAACCTATCCCAGCCATCATATACAAGGTCACGAGGTCAGGACGCGCTTGATGATATAGTTTAATAAACGTGTTGAGGTGTGTGTGTGTGTGTGTGTGTGCTATGTCATTAATGCTGCCTCGTCATGGTGAAGGCAAAAACTGAAACATTAATTTACTCTTTATGTAAAAAAAAATTAATAATGAATAAAACACAAGTGAAAAAATAAAACGAGCAGGTGATTAAAACTCAAATGAAAGATAACACAGTACCTTGCGGGAGATAACACATACTCATGGGAGATAACATAATACTCATGGGAGATAACATTAACAACTAACACATAACGAAATTTTAAAAAAAATCAAGGAAATAAAAAAATAAACCGGACTTTAGAGGATTATTCTGTTTACATTTTCCAATTAAAAAAACATCAAACGCTTCTCATTTAAGTAATATAAAAAACCCACTGGATTCTGTAGTTACATAAATCCACATAAATCCGCAGATGACAGCCCGGCGTGAGTCATCAGTCAGGTGGGGCTCGTGTGCCGACCATTACACAATTTTCTATTCGCTTTTATTAATCGCGTATTCATGGCCGGAAATTAAGGCAGCTATTAACGTAAAAGACTTGGTAATTACAGTCATCAGAGAGTAATTACCTACATCATGATGAGATAAATTTTTTTTGTCCGGTTTAAATGACTCTGTTGAAGCCTTGTTTAATGTTGAGCTTCGGGTTTAATAAGCTCCTCGGGTTTAATGTTGAAGCTCGGGTTTAATGTTGAAGCCTTGGGTTTAATGTTGAAGCCCGTCTCATAATAAAGCACACACACACGTTGTACCTTACAGATTATTACTTGCTTAATCGGCCCTGCTTATGCCTTTTCTTACCTGACTGCTGCATGTCTTCGCGCGTGAACGATGTTTATATTTCACTTACGACATAACACATTAATAATAAACTCTCTATGTCTCTTATTGTCTAATGTTCCGTTATAGAAGCTGAACTAAAGGGTCCTGACGAGAGCTTAAGAGTCTATGAGTTTATGTCCCAGACCGATGAGTAAGCTCTTAATTTAAGCTGCATTTCAAAGGCAAAATTACAGGTAACTCGTATATTTATATTGTATTTTTATTTTCCACTACAACGTTATAAGTACGGATTATATTTCACCATCATTTATTATATCTGATCTGTATATAACCTGTATTGTATAATTTTAGCGATGGTATATAAATTATTTTTTCTCAATTATATGCTATTTACTGTTATATTACAAGATTTATAGTTGTTTTCTGATGATGGGTATTATAAAACAGTCTTTATTTAACGTGGTAACGAGTAATAACTAACAATATGTGCCAGTATCGTGGAGGATTATTTAACTTATTTTTAGGTTCCTTAAAAGTATTATAGTGTTCGTTTTCTTTGATCGTGTAGGACTTAATAGAGAAAATGGAGGCGTCAGTATTAGCGGTAACTATAAAAACTACAAAAAAGTCTACTGTATATATTCGTGTTCTTAATAATTTATTTTATATTATTTTTGATATTTATTTAATTTTATTACTGTGAGATTGAAATGAACTGTAGGACTACGGTACTAAATCATCTATGAAACACAACACTATTAAAAATTATCTAAATTAACCAGCCAAAATAAAATTCAGATATAATTTAGGTTTAATATATTAGGTTTAAGTTAATTTAGTACAAGTTATTTTCATAATTGATTTAGTGTCATAGTCTCTTTAGTTCCATACTGTCAACAGCTATCAATGCCTCGCTCAATTGCGTCTTCTTAATTACTCCGGTAGACTTTATTAACCTCAAATTCTTACTTCCTCTAATGGAAATCAACTCTAGAGAATGTAAGGAATATTTGGAGAAGATATTTTGTTAAACTGCCACCAAATGGTTTTACGCAATAATAGTGAAATTAGCCTCATAATACAGTGAATCGTTATGTATATGATTTAGCATAGTGTAATAAGTAAAATAATGCAACTGAAGTTAATTTATAATGTTTATTCATAATTTCTTGATCGTTTTAACTTATTTCAACAGTGTCAAGATTGTGTTCATGAGCCTTGAGTACAATGATACTTCCAAGTACGATGACTTAACTCTTATTATAATGTCTTAACCCAATAAACACGATGACTTATTCTTTAAGTACGATGACATTATACTCCAAGGGTTAATAATGATGATGTGGTGTTACATTCAGCGTCTCCACCTCAGGTACAAGTGGAGGCTGACCTGGCCTCCATGACGTGGAGGATCTCCTGGGAGGACGTGGAGATCACAGAGAAGACCAAGAGAGGAAAGTGTGGCTCCAAGATCTCCATCGGCAAGATGAGTGTCCAATGTAAGTCTCCATTTTGTGTTGATGACGTCACTTATTGCGATGACGCCAATAATAGCTATTACTGATGACGTCACTTGTTTTCAGTGATGATGCCATTGACTAATTACTGATGACGTCAAGCTTTGGTACTGGTGACGTCACAGTCCATTTTAAGGAGTGAATATGAGAGAAGAAACAATAATCTCAGCTAATAATTTAATGAATAATTTGCATTCCAGACCTACACCAGTGGACTCCTGGTAGACAATCGGCAGGTGTTTATCCGAACCGGCTGCTACAAGGTAAGACCCACCTACCTACCCCACCCTACCCTACCCCACCCCACCCACCCACCCCTACCCTACCCTACCCCACCCCACTCCCTACCCTACCCTACCCTACCCTACCCCTACCCTAACACTCACCCTATGATGCCCAGAAACCTTCATCTCAACCAAACCCCTTAACTCTCAACCAAACCCTTAACTCTCAACAAAACCCCTTAACTCTCAACCAAAACCCTTAACCTCAACCAAAACCCTTAATCCTCAACCAAAACCCCTTAACCTCAACCAAACCCTTAACTCCAACCAAACCCCTTAACCCTCAACCAAACCCCTTAACTCAACCAAACCCCTTAATCCCCAACCAAACCCCTAACTCTCAACCAAACCCCTTAACTTAAACCAAACCCCTTAACTCTCAACCAAACCCCTAAACTTTAAACCTATGCCTTAATTTATAGATCTTCCTATAACCCTTGAGTTTTATGCTTATTATAATTAGTTAAAGAGTCAGTTCTTTACGTAGAGTTTAATATTAGTCTACGTTTTTATGGTATTACACAGATTGGTAGTGATTTATGACGAGGTTCTGTAGTTGTAATTTTGTAGTTTTATGATAATTTTGTAGTTTTTATGATAATTTTGTAGTTTTTTATGATAATTTTGTGTTTTTTTTATTATTTTGTATTTTTATGATAAATTTGTAGTTTTTATGATTATTTTGTAGGTTTTATGATAATAATGTAGTTTTAATGATAATTATGTAGTTTTAATGATAATTTCGTAGTTTTTATGATAATTTTGTAGTTTTTATGATAATTTTGTAGTTTTATTACAATTTCGTAGTTTTATGATTATTTTGTATTTTTGTGATAATTTTGTATTTGTTATAATTTTGTAATGTTTTTATGATAAGTTTTTAGTTTTAATAATGTATTTTTATGATAATTTTGTAGTTTTAAGATTTGTTTATGTTTGTTTATGATAATTTTGTAGTTTTTATGATAATTTTGTAGTTTTTATGATAATTTTGTAGTTTTTATGATAATTTTGTAGTTTTTATGATAATTTTGTAGTTTTATGATTATATTGTAGCTGTGATTTTTTATGACAATTTTGTTGAGTCTGGTGCCATTTTTTAAGGAGAATTTGAACGATATATAAAGGCAGTTTTAAAGAATTTTCGTCTGCTTATGTACTTGAGACCCGTCGTGTGTGTGTGTGTGTGTGTGTGTGTGTGTGTGTTATGTTGGCGCCACGAATAGTTGCATCTCTTGGGTCTTTATTAAATGGGTCCCAGTGGCCTGAAGGACCATGAGAGACAGGGACCACCAAGCACACTGAGACCTTTGGTACGCAATATATATGGCCGGCACTGCACTCGACTGCCTTCACTTCCCCAACTTAAAAGTCAGGTCCTCAATCAAGTTTGCGCCGCGGAGACGAACCAACAAACCCCTTGAACAGGAGTTGACTGGTTCTCCTCTCAGCCACTGTTGATAGTTGATGTTAAATTTGGTGTTACTTGACTTTTAGATTTTTTCCACCATGATCGATATTTATTTATTTTATTTTTTCAAATTTCAAAAGCAAAAGCGAAACGAATTGCTAGTAATAAATATTTATAGCTGGGTGGGGGACTGTGTGTGTATAGCAAGATGGACCCAGAGAGAAATTCCTGAGTGTGTGTGTGTGTGTGTGTGTGTGCGTGTGTGTGTGTGTGTGTGTGTGTGTGTGTGTGTGTGTGTGTGTTTGTGTGTATCAAGCAGTGGATTACAACGTGAAAGGTGTTTATATTGTTTGTTTACATGAACTAACATATTAATAAACCCTAACAATGTATTAAAACCAAATAAAATAACTGGTAAATATTTAACCCAGATTATGGGTCTCTGAAGAAAAAAAAATTACCTGAACATTTTCTTAACTTCTCTGACTGAGGGAGTAAATTTTACCAACATATCTTCAGGTAAATAATATAAATATATCTAGATAATGTATAACACAACCAGCAAGTCATTGTATACTATTGAACCAACCTTGAGGTGAATATGATCGTCTGGCGTTAATAAGATCGTTGGCGTTAACCGGAGATGTAAGTGGAGGTAGAGTAACTAGAAGAGAAAGAACCACACAACTACACCCCAGCCCAGACTGTTACACTGTGATATAACATAGAGGAAATGGCACTCAACTGGGGTGTACAGGAGGACCGTGCGGTAGACACGTATTCAGTTAACCCTGTGAGTTGTCCCTGACGTAGACACTGCCTCAACCTGACGTCACAATATGCACGTGTGGTTTGTTGACATCTTTTGTTATGGGGGGACGATAGACGTTATTGGACGTTAGGGACGTTTATGGACCATAGAATATCACTACTCCTGTTATTACCTTCAATTAATTCAGCTTGCACCTTGAGGACATACCTTAGTTCTTCACCTCTGACAGCCATTATGCATACCAGTGTGGAGGCTATTCACCTGTTGTACCTTTAATTCACAATACATTAAGGATTTTACCTGATATACATTGAAGATATAAACAGTGAACGCGTCTTGGCTAGTCGTGTGTGTGTGTGTGTGTGTGTGTGTGTGTGTGTGTGTGTGTGTGTGTGTGTGTGTGTGTGTGTGTGTGTGTGTGTGTGTGTGTGTGTCACTGATTACCCTGTTAAAGGAACACGTTATTATCTGTGACTGCAAGAACCTTCATTCTCACTACTCACTGGGGGCGCTAAGAAACACCAAGCTCACCTGAACCTACACACCTGAACCTCACACACCTATAATATCTGGCCACCTTGATATATATATATATATACACTTGACTCCACATACATATAATCGTGTCAGAATACTGTATATTATAGCATTATTTTGCCCATAGTATTATATATTGTTATAGCTGCTGTGTATAGATAGATAGATAGATAGATAGACAGACCTAGTAGAGGCCATCCTTCTCCTGTTCTCCCATTGTTTGTACGGGAGGAAGGCGAGTCACGGGGTTATATGACGTCACGGCGTGTATGACATCACGGGGTATTATGACGTCACGAGGTTCTGGATGGATTGTTGACACCTGCTTCCTCTGTCATTGTCTCTTCCTCAGGGTAGACAATACAGGTAAACAATGTGGGTAGACAATATAGGTAAACAATGGGTAGACAATACAGGTAACAATGTGGGTAGACAATACAGGTAAACAATGGGGTAGACATTACAGGTAAAACAATGTGGGTAGACAATAGAAATATTGGTGACAATATAGGTAAAACAATGGGTAGACAATATAGGTATACAATGTGGGTAGACAATACAGGTAAACCAATGTGGGTAGACAATACAGGTGAACAATGGGGTAGACACACAGGTAAACAATGTGGTAGACAATAGGTAAAACAATGTGGACAATACAGGTATACAATGTGGGTAGACATATAGGTAAAACAATGTGGGTAGACAATAGGTAAAACAATGTGTAGACAATACAGGTAAACAATGTGGGTAGACAATACAGGTAAAACAATGTGGGTAGACAATACAGGTAAACAATGTGGGTAGACAATACAGGTAAACAATGTGGGTAGACAGCAGGTAAAACAATGTGGTAGACAATACAGGAAAACAATGTGGGTAGACAATACAGGAAACAATGTGGGTAGACAATACATATACAATGTAGACAATATAGGTAAACAATGTGGGACAATACAGGTAAAAAAAATGTAGACAATACAGAAACAATGTGGGTAGACAATAAGTAAACAATAGACAATATAAATAATAGACAATACATAAACAATAGACAATACAGGTAAACAATGGTAGACAATATAGGGTAAACAATGTGGGTAGACAATACAGGTAAAAAATGTGGGTAGACAATATAGGTAAACAATGTGGGTAGACAATACAGGTAAAAATTGTAGACAATACAGGTAAAACAATGTGTGTAGACAATACAGGTAAACAATGTGGGTAGACAATACAGGTAAACAATGTGGGTAGACAATACAGGTGAACAATGTGGGTAGACAATATAGGTAAACAATGTGGGTAGACAATACAGGTAAACAATGTGGGTAGACAATACAGGTAAACAATGTGGGTAGACATAGGCATAAACAATTAACTGCATTTATTTTCTTATATATATTGTTTGTTGATTAAATTATAGGTATCTATAGATAGAGTTTGTGTGTGTTTGAGATAGATAGAGTTTGTGTGTGTTTGAGATAGATAGAGTTTGTTGTTTGAGATAGATAGAGTTTGTTTGTGTTTGAGATAGATAGAGTTTGTGTGTGTGTTTTGAGATAGATAGAGTTTGTGTGTGTTTGAGATAGATAGAGTTTGTTTGTGTTTGAGATAGATAGAGTTTGTGTGTTTGAGATAGATAGAGTTTGTTTGTTTTTGAGATAGATAGAGTTTGTGTGTGTTTTGAGATAGATAGAGTTTGTTTGTGTTTGAGATAGATAGAGTTTGTTTGTGTTTGAGATAGATAGAGTTTGTTTGTTTTTGAGATAGATAGAGTTTGTTTGTTTTTAAGATAGAGTTGTTTGTTTCTGAGATAGATAGAGCTTGTGTGTTTTTGAGATAGACAGAGTCTTTAAGCCTGAGACAGACAGAGTTTGTTTGTGCTTGAGATAGACAGAGTTTGTTTGTGCTCTGAGATAGATAGAGACTTATTTTGTTTTTGAGATAGATAGAGTTCTTTTGTTTTTGAGGCAGACAGAGCTTTTTTGTTTTTGAGACAGATAGAGTTGGTGGTTTTGAGATAGATAGAGTTTGTTTGTGCTTGAGATAGATAGGAGTGTGTGTTTTTGAGATAGATAGAGTTTGTTTGTGTTTGAGATAGATAGAGTTTGTTTGTTTTTGAGATAGATAGAGTTTGTGTGTGTTTGAGATAGATAGAGTTTGTGTGTTTGTGTTGTGTTTGGGTAAAGTCTTATGTCGTGGTAAGTGTTCACTGTGGTCTCAAAACCTTGATACTTATTGTCATTATAACATTAATGAGACTTAATAATACAAAGACAACTGAGAGGTGTGGTGTGGTGTGGTGTAGTGTGGTGTGTGGTGTGGTAGTATATAGTGGTGTAGTGTAGTGGTGGTGTAGTGTGGTAGTGTGGTGTGGTGTGGTGTGTGTGGTGTGGGTGTAGTGTGGTGTGGTGTGTGTGTGTGGTGTGGTGTTGGGGTGTAGTGTGTGTAGTGGTGTGTGTGTGTGGTGTGTGTGTAGTAGTAGTTTAGTGGTGTAGTGTGGTGTGGTAGTGGTGGATGTTAAACTACTGCCTGTCCTGACCTTGATCCAACTTCATGTACTAGATTAATGCTGGATATTACCCTAAAGTGTCCAGAGAATTGTGTTCGTAATTGTAAGTTCATGACGGCTTTTGGGGAAATGAATCGACTTTGGTTCTGGTGTCAGTGTCACTGATGTTTCGACCAATTAGATATTGTATTATTGTTATTATTGTTTGTGTTTTGGGTCAAGACCAGAAAATTTCCACCATTGGTTTGTTGTTGTTAGGTGTGTGTGTGTGTGTGTGTGTGTGTCACGTAGTTCCTTGGAAGCCACGGGGTCTGACAGATGACCCAGCGGGGGATACTGACCTTCACCTCCCACCGCCACACACACACACACTCCACACACACACACACACACACACACAGTCTTCCTCTAGTGTGTGTTCGCCTCAGGACTAAACAAGGCACTAAAGAGATAACACTTGACATTTCTACACATCTTCTACACCTGACCACTGACCCACTGCCCTGTAAAACCGTGACAGGATGGACTTAGTTAGGTTAGTTTGGTTTGGTTTGCTAGGTTACGTTAGTTGGTTAGGTTACGTTAGGTTGTATTAGCTTCAATCACATTCTAAATCACAACAAAACCAAAAATCACTATTAACAATGTCTCTTCACCTCATCAGTAATATACTTCAAGAACTTAAACTACCAGTCTGATATATATCCTTCAAGTCAGACATATATATTTCACGTAACGGATTATTACACCCCAAAAAATATATTCATCTCTTTATCAATTTTGTTTATTTCCAGATCAGAGGCCTATGTGAAGAGAGGGCACACCACACAGTTTGTTTACGTATTACAGCTTCTGTTTGTTTAATATTTGTTTATGTCTGAACAGCTGATTATGCCTCACCACGCTATAACATTATAATGGAACTTGTCTCATTGATGCTTCCAGTTGCTTCAGGATATTATTAACTCTTTCAGTTCATTCAGATTTCAATACTTGTTTCAGTGATATGTTGTCGTGTTGTTGCTTCCGAACATTGCTTCCAAAATCTATTATGTCTCTAACCTTAACCCAACCTTAACCCAACCTTACCTAACCTAACCCAACCTAACCCAACCTAACCTAACCTTACCCAAACTTAACCCAACCTAACCTAACTTTAACCTAACCAAACCTAATCTTAACCTAACCTAACCCAACCTAACCCAACCCAACCTAACCTTAACCCAATCCTAATCCAACCAACCTAACCAAACCAAACCTAATCTAACCTTAACTCAACCTAACCAAACCAAACCTAATCTAACCTAATTAAAACCAAGTATTTGAGTAATTTTGAGGTTTTTTTTTAATAGTCGGTACTGGTTTAATATCTGTTGAATAAAAACTGTTCTTCTTGGATTCTAGTTTAGTTTTTATTTCTGACTCAGTTGAGTTGAGTCAGGTGTTGGAGAGACTTATGAGATATAATTTATTCATTTATTCATAATTGTATTATTGATTTATTTTAACATTGTCTTTTGTTATATTTTATTTTGTTTTGTAATTAGTTTGAAGTCTTTTGTATATTAATTAGTTGAAGATATTATGTATTAAGGGTTTAATTTTGTTCTTTGTTTAATATTCTTCGTTATTTGATTGTGTTTGTTGTTGGTTTAGCTTGTTTTGTCTTTGTTTTATATTAAGCAGAATAAGTTAGAATTTAAACCATTTTAGGATCACCAGAAGATTTTAGGCCTCCCAGTTGATCCCACCTGATGATTAACCACAACCTAACCCAACCCAGCCCAGCCCAGCCTAGCCCAACACAACCCAACCCAACCCAACCCAACCCAACCCAACCCAACCCCAACCCCAACCCCAACCCCAACCCAACCCAACCCAACCCAAACCAACCCAACCCAACCCAACCCAACCCAGCCCAGCCCAACCCAACCCAACCCAAACCCAACCCAACCCAACCCAACCCAACCCAGCCCAACCCAGCCCAGCCCAACCCAACCCAACCCAACACAACCCAACCCAACCCAACCCAACCCAGCCCAGCCCAACCCAACCCAGCCCAGCCCAACCCAACCCAACCCAACCCAACCCAACCCAACCCAACCCAACCCAACCCAACCCAACCCAACCCAACCCAGCCCAACCCAGACAAGCCCAACCCAACCCAGCCCAGCCCAACCCAACTCAACCCAACCCAACCCAGCCTAGCCCAACCCAAACCCAGCCCAACCCAACCCAGCCCAGCCCAACCCAACCCAGCTCCAGCCCAACCCAACCCAGCCCAGCCCAACCCAACCCAACCCAACCCAACCCAACCCAACCCAACCCAACCCAACCCAACCCAACCCAACTCCAGCCCAGCCCAGCCCAGCCCAGGCCCAGCCCAGCCCAGCCCAGCCCAGCCCAGCCCAGCCCAGCCCAACCCAACCCAACCCAACCCAACCCAGCCCAGCCCAGCCCAGCCCAGCCCAGCCCAGCCCAACCCAACCCAACACCCAACCCAACCCAACCCAACCCAACCCAACCCAACCCAACCCAGCCCAGCCCAGCCCAGCCCAGCCCAACCCAACCCAACCCAACCCAACCCAACCCAACCCAGCCCAACCCAGCCCAACCCAACCCAACCCAACCTCAGCCCAGCCCAGCCCAGCCCAGCCCAACCCAACCCAACCAACCCAACCCAACCCAACCCAACCCAGCCCATCCAGCCCAACCCAACCCAACCCAGCCCAACCCAACCCAACCCAACCCAACCCAACCCAACCCAACCCAGCCCAACCCAACCCAACCCAGCCCAACCCAACCCAACCCAACCCAACCCAGCCCAACCCAACCCAGCCCAACCCAACCCAACCCAACCCAACCCAACCCAACCCCAGGCATCATAAGAGTTTTTCAATCAACAGGTGAACTACTGGGGTGTATTAATTCGTAAGCTTTTTTTTTGTTATTACTTGTACATCTTTATCTGTTAATTCTTCTTATTTTTTTTAATTACTCATTTTATTTCATCTCTCTTTTAGTGGTTTATAATGGAGTGGTTTAGGATTTAAATTAAAACTGAAGGGATTAATTTTAAGTGTATTATAGAACGCGTTTTAGGATTTATGGTCACTTAAACCTAAACAGCGAAAGGGATTAACTTGATGTAAATCCATGTGTCTAGGATTTATTTTTTAATTAAATCTTAAAACGGATTAACTGTACATTAATCCACCTGTATTAGATTTATTGTCCGATTAACTAGTATCTAAGGATTACTTGTACGTGTTATAGCTTCAGGAAATTCGTGACTTTATTTTATTGAAGGATCATCAACTCAACCCAACTGTATGTTAATTAGATTGCTATGTTAGACTACTCTAGGTTAGGTTAGGTTGTTGCTAGGTTTAGTTAGGCTAATAGGTTATTTTGAGGTTAGGTAGGTTGCTGTTAGGTTAGGCTATTTTAGGTTAGGTAAGGTTAAGTTAATAGCATATGTTATTACCTTTATTGTTATGAAAGTAACTTATATTACCGGAGAATATGGTATAACGACTTGCTCATGACAGCTAATATAATAAAATTGTGAAATATATTAAAACATAAGAATAATTACTTGTCAGAATTAATATATTATATGATATGACCTCGTAAACTATTATAAAAATATATATTAACTTTTACATGACGGTCTATAATAGTTATTAATATCATAAAATAAAAATATGATAAAAAAAATAATTAATCTAGTTTGATAATAAATATATAATCATCACTTATGCTCAAGTCGAGGTACATGCTTTGGGGGGGAGGGGGAGGGTGTCATGGGGAGGTGATGGTGTGTCTCTCTGGTTTTAGAGGTCGTGGAGTGTCGTATGATGTCTGAGTGGTGAGGGAGGGGAGGGGAGGCGGGGGAGGAGGGTGGGGAGAGCAGGGTGGGGATGAGGTGGGGAGGAGGGTGATGAGGGAGAGATGATGAGGGGAGAGGGGGGGGTTGGAGGTGAGGGTCGTGAGGCACTGCTCTACAAAACATAACACTAGATCACTGCTGCGATTTTGAGTGTATTTTTGAGAGGTTTTGAGAGCATTGTGTGTCTGTCTGTCTGTGATTATCCATATTAAATTGTGGACGTGTGTGTGTGTGTGTGTGTGTGTGTGTGTGTGTGTGTGTGTGTGTGTGTGTGTTAGATCACTACGTCCTCCCTGGTCTCCTATAGGCTAATGCCACATATCCCACCAGGTCTTTCATGCACACTCACTGCTTATTACTTGTGGTTGTGGTCACATTGTTCATGAGCGGAGTGGGATGAGGTGAGGGAGGTTGTCCTACTCTTGGTACACAACCTCAACAACAACAACAATAACTCGTTATAAGCTAAAGTTTCAAACCGAACCACCACTACCACCACCTTCACCACCACCACCACCATCATCCCCACACCACCACCACCACCAACCAACCACCACCACCACCAACCACCAACCAACCACCACCACCAACCTCCACCGTCACCACATCCAACCAACCACACCACACCAATCAACCACCAAACCACCACCACCACACCCACCACCACCTCACCACCACATCTTCCACCACCACCACCACCACCACCACCTCCCCACCACCACCACCGTCACCACATCCACACCACCACCACTACTCACCACCACCACCACCACCACCACTACCACCCACCTCACCTCACCACCACCTCCACCACCACCATCACCTCCACCACCACCACCACCAACCCACTCCACCACCCCACCACACACCACCACACCACCAACCCACCCCACCACACCACCCCACCACACCATCACCCTCACCACTCAAACACCTCACCCACCACCACCCCACCACACCACCACCTCACCACACCACCCCCCACCACCAACCAATTCCCCACCCCACCACCACCCCACCACACCACTCACCCCACCACCAACCACCCCACCACACCATCACCCCACCACACCAACACCCCCACCACCAACTCACCCCACCCCACCACCACCCCCACCTCCACCACCACACCATCAATCACCTCCAACCAACTAACCACCCCAACCCACCAACTCCCCACCACCACCAACCAATCAACCACCAATCAACCCCACCTCACCACAACCACCACCCCACCAACTAACCCACCCTCACCCCAACCACCACCTCAATCACCACCCTCACCACCACCACCCTCACCACACCACCACCCCACCACCCACCACCTCACCACACCACTCACCACCACCACACCACACCCCACCACCAATCACCCCCACCACCACCACCACCACACCATCACCCCACCCACACCATCACCCCACTCACACCACCCCACCACCACCCCAACCCACACCACCAACCATCACCACCAACCAATCCACCCCACCACACCACCCACCCACCACAACCACCACCCCACCACACCTCACCACCACAACCACCACCCCACCTCCACCACCCCAACCACCAACACTCACCCCACCCACCACCCCACCACCACCCCACCAAACCACCTCACCACTCCACCACCCCACCACACCACCACCCCACCACCACCACCCCACCACACCACCACCCCACCACACCACCACCCCATCACCCACCACCCACCACAACCAACCCCACCACCCACCCCACCACACCACCCCACCACCACACCCCACCCCACCAACTCCCACCCACCCCACCCACCCACCCACCCCACCACAACCACCACCCCCACCACAACCACCATCTCTGCACCAACTCACCCAACACCAACTCCACCACCCCACCACACCACCCAACCACCACCTCCACCAACCTCACCACCAACCCCACCAACTCAACCCACCCCTCCAACACCAACCTCACCAACCACCAACTCCACCCTCACCACACCACCCCACCCACCACCTCACCACACCACCACCTCACCACCTCACCAACACCTCCTCCATCACCTCACCACACCATCACCCCACCACCCACCATCCCCACCACACCACTCACCCCACCACCAACCACCCCACCAACTCACCCCACCACCAACCAACCCCACCCACCAACCCCCACCACACCCACCACCCCACCACACCACCAACCTCACCAACTAACCACCCCACCCAATCACCCACCCCACCCCAACCCACCCCACCACCCCACCACACCATCACCCCACCACCAACCCACCCCACCACACCACCACCCCACCACCAACCCACCTCACCTCCACCCCACCACACACACCCCACCTCCACCACCTCACCACACCACCACCCCACCAACCACCCCACCACCAACTCACCCCTCCACCCTCACCAACCCCACCACACCACCACCCCACCACCAACCCACCCCACCTCCACCCCCACCACACCACCACCCCACCACCCACTCACCCCAACCCCACCCATCACCTCCACCACACCACCACCCCAACCACACAACCAACCCACCAACCAACCAACCCCACCACCACCAACCCCACCACCAACCACCCCACTCCACCACCTCACCAACCACCAACCCCACCAACCACAACCACCCCACCAACCAACCACCCCCACCCACCACCCCACCACACCACCCTCACCACCCACCCCCACCACCACCCCACCACACCACCACCCTCACCACCAACCACCCCACCTCCCACCACCCTCACCACACCATCACCCCACCTCCACCACCCTCACCACCAACCACCCCACCCCACCAACCCCACCTCCACCCCACCACACCACCCCAACTCCACCAACCCACCACACCATCACCCCACCACCCAACCCCACCACAACCACCAACCCCACCAACCAACCCCACCCACCCCACCACCAACCCCAACCCACCCCACCACACCACCACCCCACCACACCACCACCCCAACTCCACCACCCCACACCCACCACCCACCACCAACCACCCCACCCTCACCCACACCACCACCCCACCACCAACCCCACCCCACCACACCACCTCACCACCTCAACCACCCCACCACCCACCACCCCACCACCAACCACCCCACCCACCCCACCACACCATCACCTCATCACTCCATCACCTCACCACACCAACACCTCACCTCCATCACCCTCACCACACCATCAACCTCACCACACCGTCACCATCACCCACTCACCCCACCTCACCATCACCTCACCACACCATCACCTCATCACTCCATCACCTCACCTCACCATCACCTCACCACACCATCACCTCACCTCACCTCACCATCACCTCACCACACCATCACCTCACCCACTCCATCACCTCACTTCCATCACACCTCCATCCTTAACCTCACTTTACATCTTCTTCACTTCCATCCAACCATAACCTCACCTCCTCCCCACTCAACCCTTCATCCACATCCTCATCTTTCTGACACCTAATCATCCATCCACCCATCATGTTACCCATACAGTCATCACCTTTGTAGCCAGTAGGTACTACGTGGTCTCCTGGGAGGTAAGAGCCGTGCCATCTGTTGGGGACAGCGGGCGGTGCCAGGAACCACTGAATGGGAAGGAAGTTTGTAGGTTATTGGAAGAAGTGAGGTGTGCCATCCCTCTCAGTGGCAGCAGGTGGCACTTGGAACCACCAGTGGGTGCTCCTGCTAGGTGAAGAATGATGCTATCTCTCGTCAGCAATTCATCACTTTTCCTCTCCGTCCTCTAACACATCCATCAATTCATCTCATCATTCACTCAACCATCCATTATATCACTTCGTCACTCATCCCGTCTGTCATCTATAAATTCACATCCACCTCAGTATCATCTCCTGACAGTCATCCATTAATATTTCCGTTTCTCAAAATCTCATCTTTTTCTCATCCATCTACACAAAATCCATCGCAGAGGTTTCTACACCATCACCATAATGATAATGTCAATTAATGATAACACTAAAGTAATGATAATGATGATTATGATGTTGGAATTCATAAAAATAGTGCGAGAAATAAAAAAAAACACTAATGATAGAAATAAAGAACAAATATAATCGAGCCGAAATAAAATGTACACAATGAAAATAAAATACATATATGGTATATTTATTACACCATTAATTTATAAAAAGAAAGTTTGTATAATACATGAAATTTTTAACACAATACCATGTAAATAATAAAGTAATCAGTATATGCACACAGAATACTTAGCACTAAACAATAAAATAATAAATAAACGTGACATGTTATAGACGTATACCCAAAACTTGTATCAAGAAAATAAGCATATTCTCCTCACCTCTACGACAGAGTACCACCGAAACAGCTGGGTCTTGTTGAGGAAGATCAAGGACCTTCAGCCTCCAGAATCACGAGGAAAACTGGGTAACAGAGGACACAACCCATTCTCAGGATTAATACCATTATCTGTTTCGTTTATCTTTTAATTATCCTAAAATATCCTAATCTCCTTTATCTGTTCAATTTACGTTATTATTCTCATTTTTACTCTTTTTGAGTACTAATAGGTTATAAAGGATTCACCATAAGCATTGTATACCCACACCAATAAGGTAGATTAACTGCAATACTATTTTGTACACCAATGTATGAAGTTAGTTGCATAAGGCGTGACCAAACACATATGAGACAAACATGGACAAAAATGATTCTAAATTATATAAACCCCCAACAGAAATCACGATACGCTATATATAACTTGTCCCAAACAAATAGATATAAATTTACTTACAAATATGCAAAAAAAAAAAAAAATAAGCAGAAACAGCGAAAGTGAGTCCTTGACAACCAGAAAATACATGCTAACAAAGACATACCATCAACACATTCGACCACATCGTCAGGGATTATGATACAGGAGGAATAAAATAGGAATGTGATAATTTTTTAATCAATGGTTCTTGCCTGGGGATGGCATAATAAAGAACGACATGTGTTATAACTAAGACTGAAAGGATGGGAGACGGTGAATTAGATTTCACTGACTGGAGGAGGAGCGATAGGGAAGAGTAAGTGAAGGGATTGATCGTGTGACATGCAAGGTAAGAAAGGAGGGACTGGTTGTTGATGATTAATTTATGTTAAAGATGATGAATGGGTTTTTGTGTCATATTCACATGTAAGAGACGTATACTATGGAGTGAAGACGTGGGTATTGTATAGAGTAAGAAACAGTATAAATGTTCCCAGAAATGGAATCCTATATTTTTTATATATTCTTAACAGTGATAGAGATATAAGCATTTTAAGTCATAATTTATTGTTAGTCCAAGGATATTGACACTGAAAGTCGATATAACACAGTTTTAGTGAACATTAGTAGAGGTTGGAAGTGATCTGTGTCTTGATGGCACTGACGTTAGTTAGTTATCATAAGCTCTTTGGCCCCATGGAATCCAAGAACTATGTTAATTAATGTAGTTGTAATAGGTTTGTCATCTACCATCAGAATTGGTTTAGGAATTGGAGTTTTAGGATTGACTTAAATGTTTGTGTCTTTAGGAAAATAATGTCTGCTGATAAAAGGTGTAAAGAAAAGATAGGCTCAAGAACTTAGCTTTGAGGCACTCCACTACTGAGGAAGAGTAGTCTGAGGGTGAATGTGGCGGTAGAAAGAGAGAACCACAGATCCAGGAAATTAAATAATCACGACTGAGACAGAAAAAAAACCTGACGGACGAGTTTAGTGGGAGAGTCATCAAGGGAACAGTTTGAATAGGTTGAATAGTCTCTTGGTTATGACAGATTCCATGACATCATAGAAAACTAAGGAAAGCTATGGATTGGTAGGTGGAGGAGAGAATTTATCACTTTTTTTGGGGAGGGAACAGACTGGGCATTGGTTAATATCAATGCAGAAAAAACAGTACAGAAGGTGTAAAAGTGAAAGTGGGTAGATACAGGGCACAGTATACCAAGCCTTTTTCAGTTTACAAGGAGACTGGCAGGCAGTGCACTCAACCAGTTTCTTTCTCCCTAACTATATATTTAGGTCCCCATTCACAGCTAGGTGACCTGGGGTTTCTGGGTGTGTTCCAGTGACCCATAGGACGGGAAGCGAAGACTGTATCCTCTCGTCCACCGCACTACATATAATGAGAGATGAGAGGGCAGAAAAAAATCTTAGAAAAAACAGGAGCAACTTCTGTGATGGATGGAGCCAGAAGCTCTAGACTTGACTTGGCCATTAAGCCACTCACTCCCCAATCTCAGTAACCACTATTATCACTCCCCAGCGTCATTACTCTACCAACATCCTTTTTTGACCACTCCCCCACTTATTTAACTCCCCACTAATTTCAATCCCCACCACTTTTACTCCCATCTTTTTCACCCCCACCAATTTCACTCCCAGTCTATTTCCTCCCCACCAATTTTATCTCCCATCTTTCACCCCCCACCACCAATTTCCTCCCAGTCTATTTCACTCCCCACCAATTTCCTCCACCTAACAAACTCTCCTACCTCATTTCTCGACTGTCCTAATTCCAGGTTGTCCTCCTCATCCTCTCTCTCTCCATCGTCCTTATCCCCTTCACTGTCAGCCCTCACTACCTCCCTACAAGCTTCAGAATTTTGCCACCAGTGAGTGAGAACAGCTGGGGCATGATTAAGTGACTATGTTGAAATTTATACATTGCCCGTAAAAAAAAAACCACACAGGACTTTACAGGATATACCATGATATACAGTTAACACGCGGCAGGAATTAAGCGAGAACTTGATAGAAGACGTAAAAGGTGTGAGATACTTTGGTGACGCTGGGAAGGTAAGGGCTGGGTGGATGGGGGAGGTGGTGATGGATGGGGAGTAATATTTCTAGGGTGAAGTGGAAAGTGGTGATTGTTGTCTCACCAGCTGGCCAACACTCTAAGCTGTTTACCAGAAAGCTCTCATGTCTTTGTGTTATTTTCTTTCGACTCGTTGGTGTTTGTTTGACCTTTTTCTTCAGTGACTATGAACTTAGGATTTATTTGGTTTTTTTTCATGACCTTAACCTCTTGTTTTTATTCTTGTCTCTTATTTTTTTCTTCCATCTCCTCACCTCCTCTTTTTTACTTCTGAAACTCCTCCTCCCCTCACCCCTCGATTCCTTAACCTCCTCCTCTCCTTCACTTCCTTCTTCTCCTGACCCCCCTTACTCCTTCCCTTTTCGCTCGCCACAACCTACTTCCTCTGGTTTTTCCAACGTACAGTACTTACAAGGGATGAAGGCAAGTGGACATCATTAAGCTACTGGCTTTACCCTAATTAACAATGGCATACCAAAATTTAACGTAGTGTAGAGAAGAACTGATCACTCCCCGTGGACGTTTGAGTTATACGAACCTCACTTTCCCGACGGTGTGATCCAGCTTAAGTCGGTCATATCTCAGCTTCCTCTAACTTTAAACCAGACATACACGGAAGTGGAGTTTTCTTTAGAACTTGATGTCATTTTTCACAAGGAAGTCTCACAAGTGTTAAACTCTGAGCAGCGAAGCGACTCATTTAGTCTCGTATCAAGGACAGCGCCAGAGCCTGCTGGGCCACGCTCAGGTGAGGTCATTGACGTTGTCGGACCCAGATGATAAAGTCTCACAACCTGAAGTGATAATGACCTGAGTTAATTCACTATTACCGTAAAAATAATTTCCCGGTACAATGTTGTTGAAGGACGTGTGTAGAATATCTAAATAAATGTTCTTTAGATGTTATAAAATACTTCTCGCCACATAAACCGCAGTAAGTGATCATCAGCCTCATAGAAATGACATTAAGTCACACTGTAATCGCTCGAAGGAGCGATTTTGGTTTAATGCAGGACAATAAGGCCCTTGTCGTTGACGCGATAAGTATAATTCGGTCAAAACCTGTGGAATACAATTCACATATAACAACTGCTGGTACAGCAGGACACAGTTGAATAATACGATCAATATACAGTACATAATTACACTTATTAAAGTTATTTAGAGTTCTCAAGTATTCAACAGTTCACAACACACTCACGTTTTGGGGTCTAGGGTTAAACCAACGAGAACAAATCTAATGTCCAGCAGGAAGATATTGGCTGACGAGAATCCAAATGTTGCCTTTACAGTAGAGGCGATAGACTGTCCCTCAGACAGTCACACAGCTGCTACCAGCTCCTTTCTCTCTCTCTATCCCTCTCTTTATCTCTCTTCTAGTTTATCTCACTGTGACGGTAACATATCCTACTGGGCGGCAACACACACCATCACATGAGTTAATGATAGGGTGAGTGTGTGGGATGGTAGGGCAGGTGGCTTGGTGCTGGTGATGTGAGATCAGGAGTGAAGCCATGTGTAGTCCCTCACCACCACCACCACTCTTCTTAATTACCACCGCCTGCCAACACCTCACCAACCACCGCCTCCAACACACACACACACACACACTATTGAACGGTATCCTAAAGGCTTCACTAAAGATATCAATAAACAAACAAAAGATATCATGACCAAGATAGACGGAATTATATGGTATTAGGATTCCTCGAAACATTTATATGAGAACGTTGAAATAGATTTTACAAACACTTGTCATATTTTTACTTTTCAATTTCAGTAGCCAATTTGCTCCTGAATGCAATTTCCAGCGTACAAATATTTGCTACTATTATTTGACGTGTAATCCTGTATATCACTGAGAGGATATAGCTGTCAACACTTTGTCATATACGTGTGTGTGTGTGTGTGTGTGTGTGTGTGTGTGTGTGTGTGTGTATCATTACAATATTTACCTCTGAACACAGTTTGTATTTTTGTGTTTACTTGCACCCGGTGTGTGTATGCTTCTGTGATGCTGCAGGTGGAAACTCTACGGTGGTTCTGTAAAAAATGTGTTTACCTGTGTCTGTTGGGGCTATCGAGAGTATTTAAGCATTTACTCTTGTTTTCCCTTTTTGGCTAATTCTACCAGTGTTTCTTTTCAATATTTGTTTTGAAGTTGATACAATGTTTGAAAGTGTGAAGTTACGTTTTATTTGTGTGTTCTGTGTATGTATGCATGTTAGTAAATATAGAAATCATTAAATAGATGTGACATTGGATACACACTTTTCAAAAAATAATGAATGAACTGAGTCAACTCCTTGAGACATTTGTTCTACATCTACATATATAATCTCCCACGTATCCAAGGTAACATGGTAGGAGCTTTAGGTTAAAGCACTAGCAATTGTTACTGATTCCTGACACTCTCACACCGGCTATTGTCTTAAACCTCTCACACCCTTGTTGTTATGACCTAGTTAGCAACTTAACTCAGAGTCCGCCACCCTCTGGTCCCCTACACTACAGGCTAATAAGCTTCACTACAGACAGGAGTTGAGTGTGACCCTTGTTGCTACTGACAGAGATGTTGCCTTGGCCTGTTGTGCGTTGGTGACGCTGCTCTTGTTTCTAGTGTGGATGCTCTGATTGGTGGTCGTCTTGTTGTTGGTGGTGGTCGTCTTGTTGTTGATGGTGATAATCTGGTTGTTGGTGGTGGTCGTCTTGTTGTTTTTGGTGGTCGTCTTGTTGTTGGTGGTGATACCATGTTGGTGGTGATAATCTTGTTGTTTTTGGTTGTCGTCTTGTTGTTGTTGGTGATAATCTGGTTGTTGGTGGTGGTCGTCTTATTTGTTGGTGATGATAATCTGGTTGTTGGTGGTGATAATCTTGTTTTTGGTGGTCGTCTTGTTGTTGTTGGTGGTCGTCTTGTTGTTGATGGTGATAATCTTGTTGTTGGTGGTGGTCGTCTTGTTGTTGTTGGTGGTCGTCTTGTTGTTGTTGCTGGTCGTCTTGTTGTTGATGGTGGTCGTCTTGTTGTTGTTGGTGGTCGTCTTGTTGTTGTTGCTGGTCGTCTTGTTATTGGTGGTGGTCGTCTTGTTGTTGTTGGTGGTGATAGTCTTATTGTTGTTAGTGATAATCTTGTTAATGTTATATTCCGTTCAACCTGAGTTATAACACTGGGTAACACGTAAAAAAACAGACAACTTTACCTCAATAATAAACAAAGACAAGTGTCATCTCCCTGTTAAGAGCATTACGGTACCTCCATAAGTCCTGAGCTGTAAAAAAAACAAAAAAAAAAAAACACTTCCTTTATGGGATGTAATAAATCACTCGTCTGTAAGTTAAAAGTGTGTCAGAAATATTCAAGGTATGACTTTATATGAAATTTCACTTACGGTTTTACTCTCATACTAAGAAGTGTGTGTCTGAGTGTCGACCTAGTGGTGATACGTGTGTGAGTGAACCTATTATGTTATCCGTCACATAAGTATTTTACATTTAAATTGAAAACATTACGAACTGAGGGTGAGGATGAGAGAAGGAGAATATAAGCTGTGAAATAAAGAGGTGAAGTGAAGCTGAGAATAGAAATGGGGAATATGGAGAAAGAAGATAAAGGTGAGAATTAGCACAAAAAGAGAGGTAGAAAGAGAGAAGGAAGAGAAGGATAAAGGGAGAACGGGGTACTTGGAATAAAGCTGGTACAATTTAAAACAGACACAGTCGATATCTTATGTTAATTTTCCTTCAGTTTATTTGTGTATTTTGTTCTTTCTTCTGTAGTGTGTGTGTGTGTGTGTGTGTGTGTGTGTGTGTGTGTGTGTGTGTGTGTGTGTGTGTGTGTGTGTGTGTGTGTGTGTGTGTGTGTGTGTCTGTACTTATATGTGCATCTATTTCTATTTCTGTATTTCGTGTATTTGTGCATGTGTATGTTGTATATGTGCCAGGTAGTTTGTGTGTGCGTGCTTGTTTGTGTGTTTGTGTAATCATAAGCTTGTAAAATCAACACATCCAGCAATTATCAACGTAGGTTTGTTCAAAGGGTGTTCATGGGTGAGTAAGGCACGTGGACCACTATGGTTTGACTCTGATTATTTGGGATATTAAATTGTACCTTTGTTGTGTTAATAACCGCAGTAGGTGGGATATATGATTTGGGCACGACTGTAGTTCTGTTAAATCTCAATACTGGTATTATTTAAAGTGTGTTGAATTAGAGCTGATAACTTGTATGTAAATCATATAGTTTTGGTGTGTTGTATTTTCGTCGAATCTGAGTCTATTGGAGTTCCACATTTTTGCGTCCGGAGCATGTATCATGTAATATCATGTTGTATATAGTTGTATGATTTATTATGTATCCTTCCATTACAAGGAACATAATTACAAAATACCATCCATTTGTAGTTAACGTGCATGACGATGAATTTTTTAGATCAAATAGAGTACAAAGTTGAAATAAATTAATTGTTTTTGATACTAACTTTATTATTGAACTTGACATCCAGGTCACGTTATGTCTTCCAATATATATATATATATATATATATATATATATATATATATATATATATATATATATATATATATATATATATATATATATATATATATATATATATATATTATAATCACTAATGAATTCTCGATGTTTGTTTTAAATCCGTTCTTTCGTAGTTATTGAGCACAGTCGTAATATTAAACCCAACTCAACAATCTGACTGATTTTAAGTTGTTTGTGAATCTCGTTATGTTCAGAAACAAGTGCTACACTTAGATATTTACATCACCTTACCTTTGTAGTTCACCCAACTGTAAATGGTTCTAAACTTTACCGTTGGAGAAGAGCAGGTGGTCGAGTGCAGTGCCATCCACGCTGCCTCGTGTGGACCGAAACAAAGGTTGGTCCATAGTGGTTTGTATCTGCACTGCTCCAAATGGGCCGTCAGGCCTATAAAAACACTTCCATTTATTACAGATTATTGTGGATAACTATTACGGGTTATTGTAAAGATCTATTACAGATTATTGTAGATAATGAGTTACCTAATCCTTCTTAGCAGGATGTTGGTACACTGAAGAGCTATTTCACCATCGGCAAGTGCACCCAATATTGGACTCATTTAGTGGTGAGTGCACGAGGGAGAGTGGACAAGAACAGAGCCTCGTCCTCCGCCCTGGTCGGAAATCGCTTCGTGACCTTTCACCTACGAGGCAAACGCTCAGCCAGTGAACTGAAGTGCCTCCACATTTTTTACTTCCTATTTGCATTGGTAGATATAGCAGGCACGTTCATCAGGGAACAATAGATGGAACCAAATACTGTTTCGGTCTATTGTGTTGAATACTTTTCCGTGGTGTCGTTTGGAATCTAACATTGACAGTGGTCCGATACAGCAATCTTCTCTCTCCTCTCATTATCAATTGTAAAACTATGTACCAATTATTTCTCTGTAAGCACTGACTCTGTATGAATATCATGAGATGTAATCCTTCCACAAATACCGATTCTGTCTTTGTTGCTACTTAATTGCTTAAGTTTCTATTCTATGATATGGTCCAACAAAGTTTAAAAATAACAGTAAAATCTAGTGTAACAACACGTGACAACCGTTAACTTTTTCGTTAATCGTATTACAATAAAATAAACTGTTAATATAGGAAGAACAAGAAAACCCACCCACACTGTGCTAGTGTTAGAGACCACTTTACGCACCAGGGAGTGAACGCCATTCAGTGTGTACTGTACTGTACAAAACGAACATACAACACACATGAAGGCGAGTGTACGCAGCAATAAGGAAAATATCTGGCTAAACTGATAATCACTTTAACTTCCTGCACCTAGTATAGCACTATCTTGTCACGCCTTTGTGTACGGTACAGGTGAAGTCGGCCCATGCTAACTTCGGCCCAGTGACCTCGAGCCACATCCAGTAATTACAACACTGCCCCTGTTAACATAACTATTGCTGAACATCTAGATTCCCTCATTAACAATGTTTACTATATTTGTTCTCGAAAAATTTAGCCATAGGAGATTTCTTATGCTGATGACTGATAGTGTTGTAAACATACATCACTTCATGTATTTGTACAAGCAGTGTACCATGCGTGTTTGTAAACTGCTGCACAGTTATGCAAAATAATATCTTTACAAAACACACGCATATTATCAGATTTACAAACACACACAACACCTCCTTCACAGCACACATACAACACCTCCTTCACAACACACATACAACACCTCCTTCACAACACACATACAACACCTCCTTCACAACACACATACAACACCTCCTTCACAGCACACATACAACACCTCCTTCACAACACACATACAACACCTCCTTCACAACACACATACAACACCTCCTTCACAGCACACATACAACACCTCCTTCATAACACATATACAACACCTCCTTCACAACACACATACAACACCTCCTTCACAGCACACATACAACACCTCCTTCACAACACACACAACACCTCCTTCACAACACACACATACAACACCTCCTTCACAACACACATACAACACCTCCTTCACAGCACACATACAACACCTCCTTCATAACACACATACAACACCTCCTTCACAGCACACATACACACCTTCACAGCACACATACAACACCTCCATTACAGCACACACACAACACCTCCTTCACAGCACACAT
>NW_024727698.1:0-9040 GCF_018991925.1 Homarus americanus | reverse complement strand
ATCAAGTATTGCTTCGTTCCAGTTACGTATTGCTGAAATAGATTATCATAGAAACAGGAAATTTGTATCATAAAAATGGGAATATCTACTTTCACGAAAGTTGGTTAGATAAACAACTTTTCCGAAAATGAATTATCATAGAAAACGAAATTTGTATCATAAAAATGGGAAATATCTACTTTCCGGGAAAGTTGGTTAGATAACAATTTGCCGAAAATAGATTATCATAGAAAACGGAAATTTATCATAAAAATGGGAAATATCTACTTTCCGCGAAAGTTGGTTAGATAAACAACTTTCGAAAATAGATTATCATAGAAAACAGAAATTTGTATCATAAAAATGTAAATATCTACTTTCCGGGAAAGTTGGTTAGATAACCAAATTTGCCGAAAATAGATATCATAGAAAACAGGAATATCATAAAAATTGGAAATATCTACTTTCCGGAAAGTTGGTTATCTACTTTCGAAAAGTAGATAGATTTTCTACTTTTCAGGAAAGTAGATTATCGATTTTTCGGGGAATAGATTTTTCGAATTTTGGGAAATATTACCTAATTTTGCGAAGTAGATTATCATAGAAAACGGGAAATTGTATCAGCAAAAATGGGAAATATCTACTTTCCGGGAAAGTTGGTTAGATAACCAAATTTTCGAAATAGATTTCATAGAAACAGGAAATTTGTATCATAAAAATGGGAAATATCTACTTTCCGGAAGTTGGTTAGATAACCAAATTTGCCGAAAATAGATATCATAGAAAACAGGAAATTTGTATCATAAAAATGGGAAATATCTACTTTCCGCGAAAGTTGGTTAGATAAACAACTTTCTCGAAAATAGATTATCATAAAACAGGAAATTTGTATCATAAAAATGGGAAATATCTACTTTCCGGGAAAGTTGGTTGAATAACCAAATTTGCCGAAAATAGATTATCATAAAACGGGAAATTTGTACCATAAAAACTGGGAAATATCTACTTTCCGCGAAAGTTGGTTGGATAAACAACTTTCGAAATAGATTATCATAGAAACAGGAAATTTGTACATAAAAAATGAAATATCTACTTTCCGGGAAAGTTGGTTATCTACTTTCCCGAAGTAGATAATTTTCTACTTTTCGGAAAGTAGATTATCGATTTTTCGGGGAATAGATTTTCGAATTTTGGGGAAATATGACCTAATTTTGTGAAGTAGATTATCATAGAAAACAGGAAATTTGTATCACAAAATAAATATCTACTTTCCGCGAAGTTGGTTAGATAAACAACTTTCCCGAAAATAGATTATCATAGAAAACAGGAAATTTGTATCATAAAAATGGGATATCTACTTTCCGGAAAGTTGGTTAGATAACCAAATTTGCCGAAAATAGATTATCATAGAAAACGGGAAATTTGTATCATAAAAATGGGAAATATCTACTTTCCGCGAAAGTTGGTTAGATAAACAACTTTCCGAAAATAGATTATCATAGAAAACAGGAAATTTGTATCATAAAAATGGGAAATATCTACTTTCCGGGAAAGTTGGTTGAATAAACAATTGCCGAAAATAGTATCATAAAACAGAAATTTGTATCATAAAAATGGGAAATATCTACTTTCCACGAAAGTTGGTTAGATAAACAACTTTCCCGAAAATGAATTATCATAGAAAACGGGAAATTTGTATCATAAAAATGGGAAATATCTACTTTCCGGGAAAGTTGGTTAGATAACCAAATTGCCGAAAATAGATAACATAGAAAACAGGAAATTTGTATCATAAAAATGGGAAATATCTACTTTCCCAAAGTTGGTTAGATAAACAACTTTCCCGAAAATAGATTATCATAGAAAACGGAAATTTGTATCATAAAAATGAAATATCAACTTTCCGGGAAAGTTGGTTAGATAACCAAATTTGCCGACAATAGATTATCATAGAAACGGGAAATTTGTATCATAAAAAATGGGAAATATCTACTTTCCGCGAAAGTTGGTTAGATAAACAACTTTCGAAAATAGATTATCATAGAAAACGGAAATTTGTATCATAAAAATGGAAATATCTACTTTCCGGGAAAGTTGGTTATCTACTTTCCCGAAAAGTAGATAGATTTTCTACTTTTCGGGAAAGTAGATTATCGATTTATCGGGAATAGATTTTTCGAATTTTTGGGGAAAATATTACCTAATTTTGCGAAGTAGATTATCATAGAAAACGAAATTTGTATCATAAAAATGGGAATATCTACTTTCCGCGAAAGTTGGTTAGATAAACAACTTTCCCGAAAAATAGATTATCATAAACAGAAATTTGTATCATAAAAAATGAAATATCTACTTTCCGGGAAAGTTGGTTAGATAACCAAATTTGCGAAAATAGATTATCAAAACGAAATTTGTATCATAAAATGGGAAATATTTACTTTCCGCGAAAGTTGGTTAGATAAACACTTTCCCGAAAATAGATTATCATAGAAAACGGGAAATTTGTATCATAAAAATGGGAAATATCTACTTTCCGGGAAAGTTGGTTATCTACTTTCCCGAAAAGTAGATAGATTTTCTACTTTTGGGAGAAAGTAGATTATCGATTTTGAATAGATTTCGAATTTTGGGAAATATTACCTAATTTTGCGAAGTAGATTATCATAGAAACGGAAATTTGTATCACAAAAATGGGAAATATCTACTTTCCGGAAAGTTGGTTAGATAACCAAATTTTCGAAAATAGATTATCATAAACAGAGAAATTTGTATCATAAATGGGAAATATCTACTTTCGGGAAAGTTGGTTAGATAACCAAATTTGCCGAAAATAGATTATCATAGAAAACGTTGTATCATAAAAATGGGAAATATCTACTTTCCGCGAAAGTTGGTTAGATAAACAACTTTCCCGAAAAATTGATTATCATAGAAAACGGGAAATTTGTATCATAAAAATGGGAAATATCTACTCCGGGAAAGTTGGTTAGATAACCAAATTTGCCGAAAATAGATTATCATAGAAAACAGGATATTTGTATCATAAAATGGGAAATATCTACTTTCCGCGAAAGTTGGTTAGATAAACAACTTTCCGAAAATAGATTATCATAGAAAACGGGAAATTTGTATCATAAAAATGGGAAATATCTACTTTCCGGGAAAGTTGGTTATCTACTTTCGAAAAGTAGATAGATTTCTACTTTTTCGGAAGGTAGATTATCGATTTTTCGGGGAATAGATTTTCGAATTTTTGGGGAAATATTACTAATTTTGCCAAGTAGATTATCATAGAAAACGGGAAATTTGTATCAGAAAAATGGAAATATCTACTTTCCGGGAAAGTTGGTTGATCTACTTTCCCGAAAAGTAGATAGATTTTCTACTTTTCGGGAAAGTAGATTATCGATTTCGGGTGAATAGATTTTCGAATTTTGGAAATATTACCTAATTTTGCGATGTAGATTATCATAAACAGGAAATTTATCACAAAAATGGAAATATCTACTTTCCGGGAAAGTTGGTTAGATAACAAATTTTCGAAAATAGATTATCATAGAAAACAGGAAATTTGTATCATAAAAATGGGAAATATCTATTTCCGGGAAAGTTAGTTAGATAAACTTTTGCCGAAATAGATTATCATAAAACAGGAAATTTGTATCATAAAAAATGAAATATCTATTTTCCAGAAAAGTTGGTTAGATAGCCAAATTTGCCGAAAATAGATTATCATAGAAACGGGAAAATTGTATCATAAAAAATGGGAAATATTTTCTTTCCGCGAAAGTTGGTTAGATAAACAACGTGAAAATAGATTATCATAGAAAACGGGAAATTTGTATCATAAAAATGAAATATCTACTTTCCGGGAAAGTTGGTTATCTACTTTCAAGTAGATGATTTTCTACTTTTCGGAAAGTAGATTATCGATTTTCGGGTGAATAGATTTTCGAATTTTGGAAATATTACTAATTTTGCGATGTAGATTATCATAGAAACGGGGAATTTGTATCAAAATGGGAAATATCTACTTTCGGGAAAGTTGGTTAGACAATCAAATTTTCCAAAAATAGATTATCATAGAAACAGGAAATTTGTATCATAAAAATGGAAATATCTACTTTCCGAAAGTTGGTTAGATAACCAAATTTGCCGAAAATGATTATCATGAAAACGGGAAATTTGTATCATAAAAATGGGAAATATCTACTTTCGGGAAAGTTGGTTATCTACTTTCGAAAGTAGATAGATTTTCTTTTCAGGAAAGTAGATTATCGATTTTTCAGGTGAATGAATTTTTCGAATTTGGAAATATTACCTAATTTTGCGATGTAGATTATCATAGAAACAGGAAATTTGTATCACAAAAATGGGAAATATCTACTTTCCGGAAGTTGGTTAGATAACCAAATTTTTCAAAAATAGATTATCATAAACAGGAAATTTGTATCATAAAAATGGGAAATATCTATTTCGGGAAAGTTGGTTAGATAACCACTTTTGCGAAAATAGATTATCATAGAAAACGGAAATTTGTATCATAAAAAAATGGGAAATATCTATTTTCCAGGAAAGTTGGTTAGATAGCCAAATTTGCGAAAATAGATTATCATAGAAAACGGAAAAATTGTATCATAAAAAATGAAATATTTTCTTTCGCGAAAGTTGGTTAGATAAACAACTTTCCCGAAAATAGATTATCATAGAAACAGAGAAATTTATCATAAAAATGGGAAATATCTACTTTCCGGGAAAGTTGGTTATCTACTTTTTCCCAGTAGATAGATTTTCTACTTTTCAGGAAAGTAGATTATCGATTTTTCGGGTGAATAGATTTTTCGAATTTTGGAAATATTACCTAATTTGCGATGTAGATTATCATAGAAAACAGGAAATTTGTATCACAAATGGGAAATATCTACTTTCCGGGAAAGTTGGTTAGACAATCAAATTTTCGAAAATAGATTATCATAGAAAACGGGAAATTTGTATCATAAAAATGGGAAATATCTACTTTCCGGGAAAGTTGGTTAGATAACAAATTTGCCAATAGATTATCATAAACAGGAAATTTGTATCATAAAAAATGGAAATATCTACTTTCCGCGAAGTTGGTTAGATAAACAACTTTCGAAAATAGATTATCATAGAAAACAGGAAATTTGTATCATAAAAATGGGAAATATCTACTTTCCGGGAAAAGTTGGTTAGATAACCAAATTTGCCGAAATAGATTATCATAAACGGGAAATTTGTGTCATAAAAATGGGAAATATCTACTTTCCGGGAAAGTTGGTTATCTACTTTCCGAAAGTAGATAGATTTTCTACTTTCGGGAAAGTAGATTATCGATTTTCGGAATAGTTTCGAATTTTGGAAATATTACCTAATTTTGCGAAGTAGATTATCATAGCAGAAATTTGTATCACAAAAATGGGAAATATCTACTTTCCGGAAAGTTGGTTAGATAACAAATTTTCCGAAAATAGATTATCATAGAAAACGGAAATTTGTCATAAAAAAATGGGAAATATCTACTTTCCGGGAAAGTTGGTTAGATAACCAAATTTGCCGAAAATAGATATCATAGAAAACGAAATTTGTATCATAAAAATGGGAAATATCTACTTTCCGCGAAAGTTGGTTAGATAAAACTTTCCGAAAATAGATTATCATAGAAAACAGGAAATTTGTATCATAAAAATGGGAAATATCTACTTTCCGGGAAAGTTGGTTAGATAACCAAATTTGCGAAAATAGATTATCATAAAACAGGAAATTTGTATCATAAAAATGGGAAATATCTACTTTCCGCGAAAGTTGGTTAGATAAACAACTTTCCCGAAAATAGATTATCATAGAAAACGGGAAATTTGTATCATAAAAATGGGAAATATCTACTTTCCGGGAAAGTTGGTTATCTACTTTGGAAAGTAGATGTTTCTACTTTTCAGGAAAGTAGATTATCGATTTTTCGGGAATAATTTTTTGAATTTTGGAAATATTACCTAATTTTGCGTAGTTATCATACGAAATTTGTATACAAAAGGAAATATCTCTTTCGAAGTTGGTTAGATAACAAATTTTCCGATAGATTATCATAAAACAAAATTTGTATCATATAGGAAATATCTACTTTCGCAGAAAGTTGGTTATCTACTTGAAAAATTTTCCTTTCGGAAAGAATTATCGATTTTCGGAATATATTTTTAATTTTGGGAAATATTACCTAATTTTGCGAAGTAGATTATCATAGAAAACGGGAAATTTGTATCACAAAAATGAAATATCTACTTTCGGGAAAGTTGGTTGAAAATTTTCCGAAAATAGATTATCATAAAACAGAAATTTGTATCATAAAAATGGATATCTACTTTCGCAAGTTGGTTAGATAACAACAAAATAGATTATCATAGAAACAGGAAATTTGTATCATAAAAATGGGAAATATCTACTTTCCGAAAGTTGGTTAGATAACCAAATTTGAGAAAATAGATTATCAACAACTTTCGAAATGAATTATCATAGAAAACAGAAATTTGTATCATAAAAATGGGAAATATCTACTTTCCGGGAAAGTTGGTTAGATAACCAAATTTGCGAAAATAAGATTATCATAGAAACAGGAAATTTGTATCATAAAAATGGAAATATCTACTTTCCGCGAAAGTTGGTTAGATAAACAACTTTCCCGAAATAGATTATCATAGAAACGGGAAATTTGTATCATAAAAATGGGAAATATCTACTTTCCGGGAAAGTTGGTTAGATAACCAAATTTGCCGAAAATAGATTATATATAGAAAACAGAAATTTGTATCATAAAAAATGAAATATCTACTTTCCGCGAAAGTTGGTTAGATAAACAACTTTCCCGAAAATAGATTATCATAAAACAGGAAATTTGTATCATAAAAATGGGAAATATCTACTTTCCGGGAAAGTTGGTTAGATAACCATTGCCGAAATAGATTATCATAGAAAACAGGAAATTTGTATCATAAAAATGGGAAATATCTACTTTCCGCGAAAGTTGGTTAGATAAACCTTTCCGAAAATAGATTATCATAGAAACGGGAAATTTATCATAAAAATGGGAAATATCTACTTTCCGGGAAAGTTGGTTATCTACTTTCCGAAAAGTATAGATTTTCTACTTTTCGGGAAAGTAGATTATCGATTTTCGGGGAATAGATTTTTCGAATTTTGGAAATATTACCTAATTTTGCGAAGTAGATTATCATAGAAAACAGAAATTTGTATCACAAAATGGAAATATCTACTTTCCGGAAAGTTGGTTAGATAACCAAATTTTCGAAAATAGATATCATAGAAAACAGGAAATTTGTATCATAAAAATGGGAAATATCTACTTTCCGGAAAGTTGGTTAGATAAACAAATTTGCCGAAAATAGATATCATAGAAAACAGAAAATTTGTATCATAAAAATGGGAAATATCTACTTTCCGGGAAAGTTGGTTAGATAAACAAATTTGCCGAAAATAGATTATCATAAAACAGAAATTTGTATCATAAAAATAGGAAATATCTACTTTCCGGGAAAGTTGGTTAGATAAACAAATTTGCCGAAAATAGATTATCATAGAAACAGGAAATTTGTATCATAAAAATGGGAAATATCTACTTTCCAAAGTTGGTTGGATAAACAAATTTCCGAAAATGAATTATCATAGAAAACGAAATTTGTATCATAAAAATGGAAATATCTACTTTCCGGGAAAGTTGGTTAGATAACAAATTTGCCGAAATGATTATCATAAACGAAATTTGTATCATAAAAATGGGAAATATCTACTTTCCGCGAAGTTGGTTAGATAAACAACTTTCGAAAATAGATTATCATAGAAAACAGAAATTTGTATCATAAAAATGAAATATCTACTTTCCGGAAAAGTTGGTTATCTACTTTCGAAAAGGAATAAATTTTCTACTTTCGGAAAGATTATCGATTTTCGAATAGATTTTTCGAATTTGATATTCCTAATTTTGAAGAGATTATCATAGAAAACGAAATTTGTATCACAAAAAATGGAAATATCTACTTTCCGGAAAGTTGGTTAGAAAATTTTCAAAATAGATTATCATAGAAAATCAGGAAATTTGTATCATAAAAAATGGGAAATATCTACTTTCCGGGAAAGTTGGTTAGATAAACAAATTTGCGAAAATAGATATCATAAACAGGAAATTTGTATCGTAAAAAATGGGAAATATCTACTTTCCGGAAAGTTGGTTAGATAAACAAATTTCCGAAAATAGATTATCATAGAAACGGAAATTTGTATCATAAAAATGGAAATATCTACTTTCCGGAAAGTTGGTTATCACTTTCCCAAAAGTAGATGGTTCTACTTTTCGGAAAGTAGATTATCGATTTTTCGAATAGTTTTAATTTTGAAATATTACCTAATTTTGCGAAGTAGATTATCATAGAAAACGGGAAATTTGTATCAAAAAAATGGGAAATATCTACTTTCCGGGAAAGTTGGTTAGATAACCAAATTTTCCGAAAATAGATTATCATGAAAACGGGAAATTTGTATCATAAAAATGGAAATATCTACTTTCCGGGAAAGTTGGTTTGAATAACCAAATTTGCCGAAATAGATATCGAAAACGGAAATTTGTATCATAAAAAATGAAATATCTACCGCGAAGTTGGTTAGATAAACAACTTTCCCAAAATAGATTATCATAGAAGCGAAATTTGTATCATAAAAATGGAAATATCTACTTTCCGGGAAAGTTCTTTGATAACCAAATTTGCCGAAAATAGTTATCATAGAAAAGGGAAATTTGTATCATAAAAATGGAAATATCTACTTTCCGCGAAGTTAGTTGAATAAAACTTTCCCGTAGATTATCATAGAAAACGGGATATTTGTATCATAAAAATGGAAATATCTACTTTCAGAAAGTTGGTTATCTACTTTCCCGAAAAGTGGATAGATTTTCTACTTTTCAGGAAATTATCGATTTTTCGGGAATAGATTTTCGAATTTTGAAATATTTTATAATTTTGCGATAGATTATCAT
>NW_024727697.1:0-3926 GCF_018991925.1 Homarus americanus | reverse complement strand
AGAAGAAGAAGAAGAAGAAGAAGAAGAAGAAGAAGAAGAAGAAGAAGAAGAAGAAGAAGAAGAAGAAGAAGAAGAAGGGTAGGTAACGTTAGGTTACGTTAGGCTAGATTAGGTTAAGTTAGGTTAGGTCTGGTCAGGTTACATTATGCATGAAGGTATTCATTTATATGTATATTTATAATCTACGGGATCGTTTATGGCCAGTCAAAAGCTTCCAGAAGAGATTAATACATAGAAGTTATCACTAATGGCCAATTATCCCTATTTAGTGTAACATACAGTATATATTAGGTGGAGTTCCGCTTTTATTTGTTTGTTTTCATATTATTTAAGTCATTTATTTGTTAACATTTAGCTTAGAATAAGTAAATATTATACAAAACAAAAGATTGAAAAACTCACAAGTGAATTTGAAACATATAATCAAGTCGAGATATTAATAGCCAATACTCACGTACACAAGTCAAAAAAGAGAAAGTTGTCCGGTCTAGCTAACCTCCGTCGAGGGCCTGACCAGCACGAAAAAAAAAAAAAAATTTTACTAAACGTGATTTTGACAACCTGAGGTGTAATAGTCAGCATGCTCGCCTTGTAAGCGAGTGGACCCCTGTTCGATTCCCGGACAGAGTGAAACTATGAGCATTTTTTTTACGTCATTTGGCTTTCTATTTATCAGTAAATGGGAACCTGGATGTTAATCGATTTGTGGATCTTATTCTGGAATAATGGTTAGCCAGTGCAGTTGCCGAGTTGTCTGGTCTTCTCGGACTATTCATTGAAACTGGATCATACAACTCGTTAACTTAGGGTGTGGTTGTGATGTTGGCGACAGAAGAAGAAGAAGAAGAAGAAGAAGAAGAAGGCTAGATTACGTTAGGTTACGTTAGGCTAGATTAGGTTAAGTTAGGTTAGGTCTGGTCAGGTTACATTATGCATGAAGGTATTCATTTATATGTATATTTATGATCTACAGGATCGTTTATGGCCAGTCAAAAGCTTCCAGAAAAGATTAATACATAGAAGTTATCACAAATGGCCAATTATCCCTATTTAGTGTAACATACAGTATATATTAGGTGGAGTTCCGCTTTTATTTGTTTGTTTTCATATTATTTAAGTCATTTATTTGTTAACATTTAGCTTAGAATAAGTAAATATTATACAAAACAAAACATTGAAAAACTCACAAGTGAATTTGAAACATATAATCAAGTCGAGATAATAATACCAATACCACGTGCTGGTCAAGCTCAAAAAAAGAGTTGTCCGTGGGTCTAGCTAACCTCTGGTCGGGGCTTGACCAGCGCGAAAAAAAAAAAAAATTACTAAACGTGATTTTGGCAACCTGAGGTGTAATAGTCAGCATGCTCGCCTTGTAAGCAAGTGACTGTTGGACCCGGAGCTGAGAAGACCTGCCTCTTTTGCTGCATGTTTGAGCAGTCTGCAACTTTGTTGTAATAGGACACTCAATCCTAGTGATTGTACTTACTCAACATAGTGACGGTGTAATTACCATCACAGATTGTACGGCAACCTAACTGGAAACAACATTTGGTTTCTACCACCATTACCCGCGTTCACGTCCTGGATTGGCCAATCAGTGGTGCCTCACGGTGGCGTGATACAAGCACGTTTACTGCGGTGCTCTGATTGGCTAACAGAACGTGGCGTGGTAGGGAGACTGTCTCTACTCTCTAAGTCCTCTTCTTTCCTTTTTTCATCCCCCTCATGCACTCCGTTCCTTGAACGGGAGGCGGGACTAAGAGATACGGTCGATCCGGCAAGGGAACCTGTTATAGTGCAAGGCACCCCTTGTCCGGGGGTCACCTGTAGGTGGCAACTTTTTAGACATAACTATAGTCACAGGTAACCTGGGTGCAGAATTGAGGAGCCTGATGCCTGCTCCGAAGAGGGGGTAAATATTGCTCTGTGTGAGTCAAAGTTATAGGTACGATTAGATGTAATTGGAAGAGACAAATAAGTATTAGAATAAAACATAGAGATATGGACATTATTAAGGTAAAAGGGCAGAAATTACTTACAACAAAACTGCAAGTCCCACTAACAAGAATATTCAGCACCAATGAAGGTTTTAAAGTAATCTGTAAAGATGACTTTGATTCAGATAAAATCCTTTCAAAAGAAGCAAGAGATATATTTTACAATGAAGGCTTTATTGTTGTCATGCCACCAGAACAAAAAGCAAAAAGATCAGTTTTTGTTCGTCAAGTCGACCAAGAGATCGGGAGGAAGACATCGGAAGACCTGAAAGATGAACTGGAACGCCAAAATAGGTGGATGAAGATTGAAGAAGTCATTAAGATAAAGGACTATACTCATGTTTTTAAGATTACTTTTGAAGAAGTGTCAATGGCTGAGAAAGTTTTACAACAGGGCTTTTTAATATTCAACATGTCAGTCACACCACATCAAATAAAGAAGGAGACATTCATCAGTCTGTAAACTTGCTTCTCCTGCTACAAATATGAAGAACACACAACGAGAGACTGTCTGAAAGAGGCATTGCTTGATTGCAGAAAGGACGACCATACTTGCATAATTGCATGTAAGAATAACACATGTTATTGGCTCCAACTGTAAGAGAAACGGGAATGCATACATAGGACATAGGACGTTAGCAATGGCATGCCCAATAAAAAACACATGATAAAGTACAAGGAACAAGAAACAAGGAAAAAGGAACAAGACAAGAAGGATACGACATACGTCGAAATAGCAAAGAGAGCGGTCCAAGAGGCTCATAGACCAGAATCCACCATATTAAACCTGAGTGAGCCAATACATGATAAGGTAATGATTAGTATGATCCATGCACATTTGCACAATATCATTGCACCCGGATCATACAATGAGGAATTAAGGAAAATGTTTAAATTGAATAGCCTACCAGAGATGATATTTCCAGAGAAACCACAATCCGAAAAACTATTTCAGGCAACATATGCAAGCGAACTGAGAGAAAGACTACATCTAGACGAACAAAGGTTTGAGCAAGGAGCAACAGCTGATACACAAGGAACACAAGCGACTGATAGAGATCCCAGACAAATGACTAGAAGTGACAAAGAGAAGATAGAAATAACAAAAGGACAGATTATAAGACAAAGGAGTAGGAGGAGAGAAGATAAGATGGAAACTGATCACAATATACAACCTGAATCTGCTGAAGAAATTGGATTAAAAGTTATCACTACAACAAAACATGGAATCCCAACATCGAGACCAACAGGAGGACAATAGTAAAAAACTGTGAAGGAGGGATATACAAGTGGACATATCAAGAAAAATCCCTGAGTGAAGATTATGTCTGGTCACTAATTACTACGGACAAACTAAAGATTACGACCAAAGACTTTAAAATAGTAGACCCGTCAGAGTTTAGATGATAGGTCTCCACTTCAACAGTCACAATCCAAGTATAAGAAATAATGGACAATAGACAAACAGTAAGAACTTTAAGAATAATACAACACAACGTAAGAAACTGGAAGACCGAGAGAATTAACCTAAGTAATATATATCAAGAAATTGACCCTGACATTATACTAATAAACGGTCACGGTGAGACAGAAAACAACAACATAAAACTCTTTAACTATTATGTAAACCAAAGAAATAAATCGGGCGAGAAAAATGACGGAGTAGCGATAGCGGTTAAAAGAAACTTAAAATTTAAACTAATTGATGACTTCCAGGATGAATTTCTAGCAATAAAAATAAATACAACTCAAGGAGACGTAATTATTGCTACTACTTATCTCCCACCGAGACGACCTTACTTACCTATAGAAGACCTATTAAAATTGGCTAACAATAGTCATCCGATGTACATCTTAGGAGACTTTAACGCCAGACACAGGATTTTTGACAATACAAATAATAACGTCGTGGGAAACGCCCTTAAT
>NW_024727696.1:0-17161 GCF_018991925.1 Homarus americanus | reverse complement strand
ATCCAGAAGAACATAACAACACCAACCAATCACCAGAGAAACCAATAGTTGGCGAGTACTGAAATAAGCATTGAGAAAAATTTCATTAAAATATTCCAAGCATCATTACGACCACTAATTGTTCCGCAATCGAACTGTCGATGATAGGATCGGACACGCTGTGCTCAAGAGTACCTATACTGTGATTTTGAACAAAATCGCGAATATCGCGTTTTGTCTCGACTATGGAAAAAACGCGTAAAGGGGGACCCTTACGTGTTTTCTCACCTAAATATGATTTTCTCTCAGACTTGAAATTTGGTGGGATTAATTTCAGTAATTAAGTACATCCAGAAGAACATAACAACACCAACCAATCACCTGAGAAACCAATAGTTGGCGAGTACTGAAATAAGCATTGAGAAAAATTTTATTAAAATATTCCAAGCATCATTACGACCACCATTGTTCCGCAATCGAACTGTCGATGATAGGATCGGACTCGGCATGCTCAGGAGTACCTATACTGTGATTTTGAACAAAATCGCGCATATCGCGTTTTGTCTCGACCATGGAAAAAACGCGTAAGGGGGGACCCTTACGTGTTTTCTCACCCAAATATGATTTTCTCTCAGACTTGAAATTTGGTGGGATTAACTTCAGTAATTAAGTACATTCAGAAGAACATAACAACACCAACCAATCACCATGGGAGGTTACGCAAGTATCGAAATAAGCATATGGAGAAAAATTTCATTAAAATATTCCAAGCATCATTACGACCACTAATTGTTCCGCTAATCGAACTGTCGATGATAGATCGACCTGGCATGCTCAGGAGTACTCTTATACTGTGATTTTTTGAACAAAATAGCGTATATCGCGTTTTGTCTCGACCATGGAAAAAACGCGTAAGGGTCCCCCCTTACGTGTTTTTTCACCCATATATGATTTTCTCTCAGACTTGAAATTTGGTGGGATTAATATCGGTAATTAAATACATCCAGAAGAACATAAGAACACCAACCAATCACCTGAGAAACCAATAGTTGGCGAGTACTGAAATAAGCATTGAGAAAATTTCATTAAAATATTCCAAGCATCATTACGACCACTAATTGTTCCGCAATCGAACTGTCGATGATAGGATCGGACTCGGCATGCTCAGGAGTACCTATACTGTGATTTTGAACAAAATAGCGTATATCGCGTTTTGTCTCGACCATGGAAAAACGCGCAAGGGGGGACCCTTACGCGTTTTCTCACCCAAATATGATTTTCTCTCAGACTTGAAATTTGGTGGGATTAATTTCAGTAATTAAGTACATCCAGAAGAACATAACAACACCAACCAATCACCAGAGAAACCAATAGTTGGTGAGTACTGAAATAAGCATTGAGAAAAATTTCATTAAAATATTCCAAGCATCAATACGACCACTAATTGTTCCGCAATCGAACTGTCGATGAAAGGATCGGACTCGGAATGCTCAGGAGTACCTATACTGTGATTTTGAACAAAATCGAGTAAATCGCGTTTTGTCTCGACCATAGAAAAAACGCGTAAGGGTCCCCCCCTTACGTGTTTTTTCACCCATATATGATTTTCTCTCAGACTTGAAATTTGGTGGGATTAATATCGGTAATTAAATACATCCAGAAGAACATAACAACACCAACCAATCACCAGAGAAACCAATAGTTGGCGAGTACTGAAATAAGCATTGAGAAAAATTTCATTAAAATATTCCAAGCATCATTACGACCACTAATTGTTCCGCAATCGAACTGTCGATGATAGGATCGGACACGCTGTGCTCAGGAGTACCTATACTGTGATTTTGAACAAAATCGCGTATATCGCGTTTTGTCTCGACTATGGAAAAAACACGTAAGGGTCCCCCCTTACGTGTTTTTTCACCCATATATGATTTTCTCTCAGACTTGAAATTTGGTGGGATTAATTTCAGTAATTAAGTACATCCAGAAGAACATAACAACACCAACCAATCACCTGAGAAACCAATAGTTGGTGAGTACTGAAATAAGCATTGAGAAAAATTTCATTAAAATATTCCAAGCATCATTACGACCACTAATTGTTCCGCAATCGAACTGTCGATGATAGAATCGGACTCGGCATGCTCAGGAGTACCTATACTGTGATTTTGAACAAAATCGAGTAAATCGCGTTTTGTCTCGACCAGGGAAAAAACGCGTAAGGGTCCCCCCTTACGTGTTTTTTCACCCATATATGATTTTCTCTCAGACTTGAAATTTGGTGGGATTAATTTCAGTAATTAAGTACATCAGAAGAACATAACAACACCAACCAATCACCTGAAAACAATAGTTGGCGAGTACTGGGAAATAAGCATTGAGAAAAATTTCATTAAAATATTCAAAGCATCATTACAACCACTAATTGTTCCGCAATCGAACTGTCGATGATAGGATCGGACTCGGCATGTCAGGAGTACCTATGCTGTGATTTTAGACAAAATCGGCGCGCCGTTTTGTCTCGACCATGGAAAAAAACCGCGTAAGGTCCCCCCTTACGTGTTTTTCACCCATATATGATTTTCTCTCAGACTTGAAGTTTTAAAATTGGGATTAATAATAATGAAATTAAAAGTACATCCAGAAGAACATTACAACACCAACCAATCACCTGAGAAACCAATAGTTGGTGAGTACTGAAATAAGCATCGAGAAAAATTTCATTAAAATATTCCAAGCATCATTACGACCACTAATTGTTCCGCAATCGAACTGTCGATGATAGGATCGGACTCGGCATGCTCAGGAGTACCTATACTGTGATTTTGAACAAAATCGAGTAAATCGCGTTTTGTCTCGACCATGGAAAAAACGCGTAAGGGTCCCGCCTTACGTGTTTTTTCACCCATATATGATTTTCTCTCAGACTTGAAATTTGGTGGGATTAATATCGGTAATTAAATACATCCAGAAGAACATAACAACACCAACCAATCACCTGAGAAACCAATAGTTGGCGAGTACTGAAAAAAGCATTGAGAAAAATTTCATTAAAATATTCCAAGCATCATTACGACCACTAATTGTTCCGCAATCGAACTGTCGATGATAGGATCGGACTCGGCATGCTCAGGAGTACCTATACTGTGATTTTGAACAAAATCGAGTAAATCGCGTTTTGTCTCGACCATGGAAAAAACGCGTAAGGGTCCCCCCTTACGTGTTTTTTCACCCATATATGATTTTCTCTGAGAATTGAAATTTGGTGGGATTAATTTCAGTAATTAAGTACATTCAGAAGAACATAACAACACCAACCAATCACCTCAGAAACCAATAGTTGGTGAGTACTGAAATAAGCATTGAGAAAAATTTCATTAAAATATTCCAAGCATCATTACGACCACTAATTGTTCCGCAATCGAACTGTCGATGATAGGATCGGACTCAGCATGCTCAGGAGTACCTATACTGTGATTTTGAACATAATCGCGTATATCGCGTTTTGTATCTCGACCATGGAAAAAAACGCGTAAGGGTCCCCCTTACGTGTTTTCACCCGCCTATGATTTTCTCAGACTTGAAATTTGGTGGGATTAATATCAGTAATTAAGTACAACCAGAAGAACATAACAACACCAACCAATCACCTGAGAAACCAATAGTTGGCGAGTACTGAAATAAGCATTGAGAAAAATTTCATTAAAATATTCCAAGCATCATTACGACCACTAATTGTTCCGCAATCGAACTGTCGATGATAGGATCGGACTCGGCATGCTCAGGAGTACCTATACTGTCATTTTGAACAAAATCGCCTATATCGCGTTTTGTCTCGACCATGGAAAAAACGCGCAAGACCCCTTCGTGTTTTTCACCCATATATGATTTTCTCTCAGACTTGGGGAGTGGGATTAATTTCGGTAATTAAATTCACATCAGAAGAATTATAACAACACCAACCAATCACCAGAGAAACCAATAGTTAGCGGTGGAAATAAGCATTGAGAAAAATTTCATAAAATATTCCAAAACATCATTACGACCACTAATTGTTCCGCAATCAGACTGTCGATGATTCTATCGGACTCAGCATGCTCAGGAGTACCTATACTGTGATTTTGAACCAAAATACGTATATCGCGTTTTTGTCTCGACCGTGGAAAAAACAGCGTGAGAGGACCTTAGCGTTTCTCACCCCAAATATGATTTTCTCTCAGACTTGAAATTTGGTGGGGATTAATTTCCGGTTATTAAAGGCGTCAGAAGAACATAGCACCAACCAATCACCTGAAACCAAAAAGTTGGCGGTAAAATAAGCATTGAGAAAAATTTCATTAAAATATTCCAAGCATCATTACGACCACTAATTGTTCCGCAATCGAACTGTCGATGATTCTATCGGACTCGGCATGCTCAGGAGTACCTATACTGTCATTTTGAACAAAAGAGCGTATATCGCGTTTTGTCTCGACCATGGAAAAAACGCGTAACGGTCCCCCCTTACGTGTTTTTTCACCCATATATGATTTTCTCTCAGACTTGAAATTTGGTGGGATTAATATCGGTAATTAAATACATTCAGAAGAACATAACAACACCAACCAATCACCTGAGAAACCAATAGTTGGCGAGTACTGAAATAAGCATTGAGAAAAATTTCATTAAAATATTCCAAGCATCATTACGACACTAATTGTTCCTGTCGAACTGTCGATGAAAGGATCCGGACTCGGCATGCTCAGGAATTACCTATACTGTGATTTTAGACAAAATCCAGGTAAATCGCGTTTTTGTCTCGACCATGGAAAAAAACGCGTAAAGGAGTCCACCCGTGTTTTTCACCCATATATGATTTTCTCTCGAACTTGAAATTTGGTGGGATTAATTTCAGTAATTAAGTACATTCAGAAAAGAACATAACAACACCAACCAATCGCCTGAGGAAACCAATAGTTGTTGAGTACTGAAATAAGCATTAGAAAAATTTCATTAAAATATTCCAAGCATCATTACGACACTAATTGTTCCGCAATCCGAACTGTAGATGATAGGATCGGACTTAGCATGCTCAGGAGTACCTATACTGTGATTTTGAACAAAATAGCGTATATCGCGTTTTGTCTCGACCATGGAAAAAACGCGTAAGGGTCCCCCCTTACGTGTTTTTTCACCCATATATGATTTTCTCTCAGACTTGAAATTTGGTGGGATTAATATCAGTAATTAAGTACATCCAGAAGAACATAACAACACCAACCAATCACCTGAGAAACCAATAGTTGGTGAGTACTGAAATATGCATTGAGAAAAATTTCATTAAAATATTCCAAGCATCATTACGACCACTAATTGTTTACAATCGAACTGTCGATGAAAGTTCTATCCGGACTCAGCATGCTCAGGAGTACCTAAACTGTCATTTTTGAACATAATAAGCGTATATCGCGTTTTGTCACCGACCATGGAAAAGCAGCGTAAGGGTCCCCCCTTCGTGTTTTCACCCATATATAAATTTCTCAGACTTGAAATTTGGTGGGATTAATATCAGCAATTAAGTACATCCAGAAGAACATAACAACACCAACCAATCACCTGAGAAACCAATAGTTGGCGAGTACTGAAATAAGCATTGAGAAAAATTTCATTAAAATATTCCAAGCATCAATACGACCACTAATTGTTCCGCAATCGAACTGTCGATGAAAGGATCGGACTCCGAATGCTCAGGAGTACCTATACTGGTATTTTGAACAAAATCGAGTAAATCGCGTTTTGTCTCGACCATGGAAAAAACGCGTAAGGGTCCCCCCTTACGTGTTTTTTCACCCATATATGATTTTCTCTCAGACTTGAAATTTGGTGGAATTATGCCAGTAATTAAATTGCATCAGAAGAACATAACAACACCAACCAATCACCTGAAAACCAATAGTTGGCGAGTACTGGAAATAAGCATTGAGAAAAATTTCATTAAAATGTTCCAAAAGCATCATTACGACCACCTAATTGACACCAATCGAGCTTTATCGATGATAGGATCGGATCGGCATGCTCAGGAGTACCTATACTGTGATTTTGAACAAAATCGCGCATATCGCGTTTTGTCTCGACCATGGAAAAAACGCGTAAGGGGGGACCCTTACGTGTTTTCTCACCCAAATATGATTTTCTCTCAGACTTGAAATTTGGTGGGATTAATTTCAGTAATTAAGTACATTCAGAAGAACATAACAACACCAACCAATCACCTCAGAAACCAATAGTTGGCGAGTACTGAAATAAGCATTGAGAAAATTTCATTAAAATATTCCAAGCATCATTACGACCACTAATTGTTCCGCAATCGAACTATGGATGATAGGATCGGACTTGGCATGCTCAGGAGTACCTATACTGTGATTTTGAACAAAATCGTGTATATCGCGTTTTGTCTCGTCCATGGAAAAAACGCGTAAGGGTCCCCCCTTACGTGTTTTTTCACCCATATATGATTTTCTCTCAGACTTAAAATTTGGTGGGATTAATTTCAGTAATTAAGTACATCCAGAAGAACATAACAACACCAACCAATCACCTGAGAAACCAATAGTTGGTGAGTACTGAAATAAGCATTGAGAAAAATTTCATTAAAATATTCCAAGCATCATTACGACCACTAATTGTTCCGCAATCGAACTGTCGATGATAGGATCGGACTCGGCATGCTCAGGAGTACCTATACTGTCATTTTGAACAAAATCGTGTATATCGCGTTTTGTCTCGACCATGGAAAAAACGCGCAAGGGTCCCCCCTTACGTATTTTTTCACCCATATATGATTTTCTCTCAGACTTGAAATTTAGTGGGATTAATTTCAGTAATTAAGTACATCCAGAAGAACATAACAACACCAACCAATCACCAGAGAAACCAATAGTTGGCGAGTACTGAAATAAGCATTGAGAAAAATTTCATAAAATATTCCAAGCATCATTACGACCACTAATTGTTCCGCAATCGAACTGTCGATGATTCTATCGGACTCGGCATGCTCAGGAGTACCTATACTGTGATTTTGAACAAAATAGCGTATATCGCGTTTTGTCTCGACCGTGGAAAAAACGCGTAAGGGGGGACCCTTACGCGTTTTCTCACCCAAATATGATTTTCTCTCAGACTTGAAATTTGGTGGGATTAATTTCAGTAATTAAGTACATCCAGAAGAACATAACAACACCAACCAATCACCTGAGAAACCAAAAGTTGGCGAGTACTGAAATAAGCATTGAGAAAAATATCATTAAAATATTCCAAGCATCATTACGACCACTAATTGTTCCGCAATCGAACTGTCGATGATTCTATCGGACTCGGCATGCTCAGGAGTACCTATACTGTCATTTTGAACAAAATAGCGTATATCGCGTTTTGTCTCGACCATGGAAAAAACGCGTAAGGGTCCCCCCTTACGTGTTTTTTCACCCATATATGATTTTCTCTCAGACTTGAAATTTGGTGGGATTAATATCGGTAATTAAATACATCCAGAAGAACATAACAACACCAACCAATCACCTGAGAAACCAATAGTTGGCGAGTACTGAAATAAGCATTGAGAAAAATTTCATTAAAATATTCCAAGCATCATTACGACCACTAATTGTTCCGCAATCGAACTGTCGATGAAAGGATCGGACTCGGCATGCTCAGGAGTACCTATACTGTGATTTTGAACAAAATCGAGTAAATCGCGTTTTGTCTCGACCATGGAAAAAACGCGTAAGGGTCCCCCCTTACGTGTTTTTTCACCCATATATGATTTTCTCTCAGACTTGAAATTTGGTGGGATTAATATCAGTAATTAAGTACATCCAGAAGAACATAACAACACCAACCAATCACCTGAGAAACCAATAGTTGGTGAGTACTGAAATAAGCATTGAGAAAAATTTCATTAAAATATTCCAAGCATCATTACGACCACTAATTGTTCCGCAATCGAACTGTCGATGATAGGATCGGACTCGGCATGCTCAGGAGTACCTATACTGTGATTTTGAACAAAATCGAGTAAATCGCGTTTTGTCTCGACCATGGAAAAAACGCGTAAGGGTCCCCCCTTACGTGTTTTTTCACCCATATATGATTTTCTCTCAGACTTGAAATTTGGTGGGATTAATTTCAGTAATTAAGTACATCCAGAAGAACATAACAACACCAACCAATCACCTCAGAAACCAATAGTTGGCGAGTACTGAAATAAGCATTGAGAAAATTTCATTAAAATATTCCAAGCATCATTACGACCACTAATTGTTCCGCAATCGAACTGTGGATGATAGGATCGGACTTGGCATGCTCAGGAGTACCTATACTGTGATTTTGAACAAAATCGTGTATATCGCGTTTTGTCTCGTCCATGGAAAAAACGCGTAAGGGTCCCCCCTTACGTGTTTTTTCACCCATATATGATTTTCTCTCAGACTTGAAATTTGGTGGGATTAATTTCAGTAATTAAGTACATTCAGAAGAACATAACAACACCAACCAATCACCTGAGAAACCAATAGTTGGCGAGTACTGAAATAAGCATTGAGAAAAATTTCATTAAAATATTCCAAGCATCATTACGACCACTAATTGTTCCGCAATCGAACTGTCGATGATAGGATCGGACTCGGCATGCTCAGGAGTACCTATACTGTGATTTTGAACAAAATCGCGTATATCGCGTTTTGTCTCGACCATGGAAAAAACGCGTAAGGGTCCCCCCTTACGTATTTTTTCACCCATATATGATTTTCTCTCAGACTTGAAATTTAGTGGGATTAATTTCAGTAATTAAGTACATCCAGAAGAACAAAACAACACCAACCAATCACCTGAGAAACCAATAGTTGGTGAGTACTGAAATAAGCATCGAGAAAAATTTCATTAAAATATTCCAAGCATCATTACGACCATAATTGTTCCGCAATCGAACTGTCGATGATAGGATCCGGACTCGGCATGCTCAGGGTACCTATACTGTGATTTTGAACAAAATCAGCGTATATGCCGTTTTGTCTCGACCATGGAAAAAACGGCGTAAGGGTCCCCCTGCGTGTTTTCACCATATATGATTTTCTCTCAGACTTGAAATTTGGTGGGATTAATATCAGTAATTAAAGTACATCCAGAAGAACATAACAACACCAACCAATCACCTGAGAAACCAATAGTTGGTGAGTACTGAAATAAGCATTGAGAAAAATTTCATTAAAATATTCCAAGCATCATTACGACCACTAATTGTTCCGCAATCGAACTGTCGATGATAGGATCGGACTCGGCATGCTCAGGAGTACCTATACTGTGATTTTGAACAAAATCGAGTAAATAGCGTTTTGTCTCGACCATGGAAAAAACGCGTAAGGGTCCCCCCTTATGTGTTTTTTCACCCATATATGATTTTCTCTCAGACTTGAAATTTGGTGGGATTAATATCAGTAATTAAGTACATCCAGAAGAACATAACAACACCAACCAATCACCTGAGAAACCAATAGTTGGCGAGTACTGAAATAAGCATTGAGAAAAATGTCATTAAAATATTCCAAGCATCAATACGACCACTAATTGTTCCGTAATCGAACTGTCGATGAAAGGATCGGACTCCGAATGGTCAGGAGTACCTATACTGTGATTTTGAACAAAATCGAGTAAATCGCGTTTTGTCTCGACCATGGAAAAAACGCGTAAGGGTCCCCCCTTACGTGTTTTTTCACCCATATATGATTTTCTCTCAGACTTGAAATTTGGTGGAATTAATATCAGTAATTAAGTACATCCAGAAGAACATAACAACACCAACCAATCACCTGAGAAACCAATAGTTGGCGAGTACTGAAATAAGCATTGAGAAAAATTTCATTAAAATATTCCAAGCATCATTCGACCACTAATTGTTCCGCAATCGAACTGTCGATGATAGGATCGGACTCGGCATGCTCAGGAGTACCTATACTGTGATTTTGAACAAAATCGAGTAAATCGCGTTTTGTCTCGACCATGGAAAAAACGCATAAGGGTCCCCCTTACGTGTTTTTTCACCCATATATGATTTTCTCTCAGACTTGAAATTTGGTGGGATTAATTTCAGTAATTTAGTACATTCAGAAGAACATAACAACACCAACCAATCACCTGAGAAACCAATAGTTGGTGAGTACTGAAATAAGCATTGAGAAAAATTTCATTAAAATATTCCAAGCATCATTACGACCACTAATTGTTCCGCAATCGAACTGTCGATGATAGGATCGGACTTGGCATGCTCAGGAGTACCTATACTGTGATTTTGAACAAAATCGTGTATATCGCGTTTTGTCTCGTCCATGGAAAAAACGCGTAAGGGTCCCCCCCTTACGTGTTTTTTCACCCATATATGATTTTCTCTCAGGCTTGAAATTTGGTGGGATTAATTTCAGTAATTAAGTACATTCAGAAGAACATAACAACACCAACCAATCACCTGAGAAACCAATAGTTGGTGAGTACTGAAATAAGCATTGAGAAAAATTTCATTAAAATATTCCAAGCATCATTACGACCACTAATTGTTCCGCAATCGAACTGTCGATGATAGGATCGGACTCGGCATGCTCAGGAGTACCTATACTGTGATTTTGAACATAATAGCGTATATCGCGTTTTGTCTCCACCATGGAAAAAACGCGTAAGGGTCCCCCCTTACGTGTTTTTTCACCCATATATGATTTTCTCTCAGACTTGAAATTTGGTGGGATTAATATCAGTAATTAAGTACATCCAGCAGAACATAACAACACCAACCAATCACCTGAGAAACCAATAGTTGGCGAGTACTGAAATAAGCATTGAGAAAAATTTCATTAAAATATTCCAAGCATCATTACGACCACTAATTGTTCCGCAATCGAACTGTCGATGATAGGATCGGACTTGGCATGCTCAGGAGTACCTATACTGTGATTTTGAACAAAATCGTGTATATCGCGTTTTGTCTCGTCCATGGAAAAAACGCGTAAGGGTCCCCCCTTACGTGTTTTCTCACCCAAATATGATTTTCTCTCAGACTTGAAATTTGGTGGGATTAATTTCAGTAATTAAATACATCCAGAAGAACATAACAACACCAACCAATCACCTCAGAAACCAATAGTTGGCGAGTACTGAAATAAGCATTGAGAAAATTTCATTAAAATATTCCAGCATCATTACGACCACTAATTGTTCGCAATCGAACTGTCGATGATAGGATCGGACTCGGCATGCTCAGGAGTACCTATACTGTGATTTTGAACAAAATCGCGTATATCGCGTTTTGTCTCGACCATGGAAAAAACGCGTAAGGGTCCCCCTTACGTGTTTTTTCACCCATATATGATTTTCTCTCAGACTTGAAATTTGGTGGGATTAATATCAGTAATTAAGTACATTCAGAAGAACATAACAACACCAACCAATCACCTGAGAAACCAATAGTTGGCGAGTACTGAAATAAGCATTGAGAAAAATTTCATTAAAGTATTCCAAGCATCATTACGACCACTAATTGTTCCGCAATCGAACTGTCGATGATAGGATCGGACTCGGCATGCTCAGGAGTACCTATACTGTGATTTTGAACATAATCGCGTATATCGCGTTTTGTCTCCACCATGGAAAAAACGCGTGAGGGGGGACCCTTACGCGTTTTCTCACCCATATATGATTTTCTCTCAGACTTGAAATTTGGTGGGATTAATATCAGTAATTAAGTACATCCAGAAGAACATAACAACACCAACCAATCACCTGAGAAACCAATAGTTGGCGAGTACTGAAATAAGCATTGAGAAAAATTTCATTAAAATATTCCAAGCATCATTACGACCACTAATTGTTCCGCAATCGAACTGTCGATGATAGGATCGGACTCGGCATGCTCAGGAGTACCTATACTGTGATTTTGAACAAAATCGAGTAAATCGCGTTTTGTCTCGACCATGGAAAAAACGCGTAAGGGTCCCCCCTTACGTATTTTTTCACCCATATATGATTTTCTCTCAGACTTGAAATTTGGTGGGATTAATATCAGCAATTAAGTACATCCAGAAGAACATAACAACACCAACCAATCACCTGAGAAACCAATAGTTGGCGAGTACTGAAATAAGCATTGAGATAAATTTCATTAAAATATTCCAAGCATCAATACGACCACTAATTGTTCCGCAATCGAACTGTCGATGAAAGGATCGGACTCCGAATGCTCAGGAGTACCTATACTGTGATTTTGAACAAAATTGAGTAAATCGCGTTTTGTCTCGACCATGGAAAAAACGCGTAAGGGTCCCCCCTTACGTGTTTTTTCACCCATATATGATTTTCTCTCAGACTTGAAATTTGGTGGAATTAATATCAGTAATTAAGTACATCCAGAAGAACATAACAACACCAACCAATCACCTGAGAAACCAATAGTTGGCGAGTACTGAAATAAGCATTGAGAAAAATTTCATTAAAATATTCCAAGCATCATTACGACCACTAATTGTTCCGCAATCGAACTGTCGATGATAGGATCGGACTCGGCATGCTCAGGAGTACCTATACTGTGATTTTGAACAAAATTGAGTAAATCGCGTTTTGTCTCGACCATGGAAAAAACGCGTAAGGGTCCCCCCTTACGTGTTTTTTCACCCATATATGATTTTCTCTCAGACTTGAAATTTGGTGGGATTAATATCGGTAATTAAATACATCCAGAAGAACATAACAACACCAACCAATCACCTGAGAAACCAATAGTTGGCGAGTACTGAAATAAGCATTGAGAAAAATTTCATTAAAATATTCCAAGCATCATTACGACCACTAATTGTTCCGCAATCGAACTGTCGATGAAAGGATCGGACTCGGCATGCTCAGGAGTACCTATACTGTGATTTTGAACAAAATCGAGTAAATCGCGTTTTGTCTCGACCATGGAAAAAACGCATAAGGGTCCCCCCTCACGTGTTTTTTCACCCATATATGATTTTCTCTCAGACTTGAAATTTGGTGGGATTAATTTCAGTAATTAAGTACATTCAGAAGAACATAATAACACCAACCAATCACCTGAGAAACCAATAGTTGGTGAGTACTGAAATAAGCATTGAGAAAAATTTCATTAAAATATTCCAAGCATCATTACGACCACTAATTGTTCCGCAATCGAACTGTCGATGATAGGATCGGACTCGGCATGCTCAGGAGTACCTATACTGTGATTTTGAACATAATCGCGTATATCGCGTTTTGTCTCCACCATGGAAAAAACGCGAAAGGGGGGACCCTTACGCGTTTTCTCACCCATATATGATTTTCTCTCAGACTTGAAATTTGGTGATTAACATCAGTAATGGCGCCATCCCAGCAGAACATAACAACACCAACCAATCACCTGAGAAACCAATAGTTGGCGAGTACTGAAATAAGCATTGAGAAAATTTCATTAAAATATTCCAAGCATCATTACGACCACTAATTGTTCCGCAATTGAACCGTCGATGATAGGATCGACCTGCATGCTCAGGAGTACCTATACTGTGATTTTGAACATAATCGAGTAAATCGCGTTTTGTCTCGACCATGGAAAAAACGCGTAAGGGTCCCCCCTTACGTGTTTTTTCACCCATATATGATTTTCTCTCAGACTTGAAATTTGGTGGGACACATCGGTACTAAGTACATCCAGAAGAACATAACAACACCAACCAATCACCTGAGAAACCAATAGTTGGCGAGAGTACTGAAATAAGCATTGAGAAAAATTTCATTAAAATATTCCAAGCATCATTACGACCACTAATTGTTCCGCAATTGAACTGTCGATGATAGGATCGGACTCGGCATGCTCAGGAGTACCTATACTGTCATTTTGAACAAAATCGAGTAAATCGCGTTTTGTCTCGACCATGGAAAAAACGCGCAAGGGTCCCCCCTTACGTATTTTTCACCCATATATGATTTTCTCTCAGACTTGAAATTTAGTGGGATTAATTTCAGTAATTAAGTACATCCAGAAGAACATAACAACACCAACCAATCACCAGAGAAACCAATAGTTGGCGAGTACTGAAATAAGCATTGAGAAAAATTTCATAAAATATTCCAAGCATCATTACGACCACTAATTGTTCCGCAATCGAACTGTCGATGATTCTATCGGACTCGGCATGCTCAGGAGTACCTATACTGTGATTTTGAACAAAATAGCGTATATCGCGTTTTGTCTCGACCGTGGAAAAAACGCGTAAGGGGGGACCCTTACGCGTTTTCTCACCCAAATATGATTTTCTCTCAGACTTGAAATTTGGTGGGATTAATTTCAGTAATTAAGTACATCCAGAAGAACATAACAACACCAACCAATCACCTGAGAAACCAAAAGTTGGCGAGTACTGAAATAAGCATTGAGAAAAATTTCATTAAAATATTCCAAGCATCATTACGACCACTAATTGTTCCGCAATCGAACTGTTGATGATTCTATCGGACTCGGCATGCTCAGGAGTACCTATACTGTCATTTTGAACAAAATAGCGTATATCGCGTTTTGTCTCGACCATGGAAAAAACGCGTAAGGGTCCCCCCTTACGTGTTTTTTCACCCATATATGATTTTCTCTCAGACTTGAAATTTGGTGGGATTAATATCGGTAATTAAATACATCCAGAAGAACATAACACCAACCAATCACCTGAGAAACCAATAGTTGGCGAGTACTGAAATAAGCATTGAGAAAAATTTCATTAAAATATTCCAAGCATCATTACGACCACTAATTGTTCCGCAATCGAACTGTCGATGAAAGGATCGGACTCGGCATGCTCAGGAGTACCTATACTGTGATTTTGAACAAAATCGGTAAATCGCGTTTTGTCTCGACCATGGAAAAAACGCGCAAGGGTCCCCCCTTACGTGTTTTTTCACCCATATATGATTTTCTCTCAGACTTGAAATTTGGTGGGATTAATTTCAGTAATTAAGTACATCCAGAAGAACATAACAACACCAACCAATCACCTGAGAAACCAATAGTTGGCGAGTACTGAAATAAGCATTGAGAAAAATTTCATTAAAATATTCCAAGCATCATTACGACCACTAATTGTTCCGCAATCGAACTGTCGATGATAGGATCGGACTCGGCATGCTCAGGAGTACCTATACTGTGATTTTGAACAAAATCGCGTATATCGCGTTTTGTCTCCACCATGGAAAAAACGCGCAATGGGGGACCCTTACGCGTTTTCTCACCCATATATGATTTTCTCTCAGACTTGAAATTTGGTGGGATTAATATCAGTAATTAAGTACATCCAGCAGAACATAACAACACTAACCAATCACCTGAGAAACCAAAAGTTGGCGAGTACTGAAATAAGCATTGAGAAAAATTTCATAAAATATTCCAAGCATCATTACGACCACTAATTGTTCCGCAATCGAACTGTCGATGATAGGATCGGACTCGGTATGCTCAGGAGTACCTATACTGTCATTTTGAACAAAATCGCGTATATTGCGTTTTGTCTCGACCATGGAAAAAACGCGTAAGGGTCCCCCCTTACGTATTTTTTCACCCATATATGATTTTCTCTCAGACTTGAAATTTAGTGGGATTAATTTCAGTAATTAAGTACATCCAGAAGAACATAACAACACCAACCAATCACCTGAGAAACCAAAAGTTGGCGAGTACTGAAATAAGCATTGAGAAAAATTTCATTAAAATATTCCAAGCATCATTACGACCACTAATTGTTCCGCAATCGAACTGTCGATGATTCTATCGGACTCGGCATGCTCAGGAGTACCTATACTGTCATTTTGAACAAAATAGCGTATATCGCTAGCTTTGTTCGACTTACGGAAAAACGTCAAGTATGGGTCCCCTTACGTGTTTTTCACCCATATATGATTTTCTCTCAGACTTGAAATTTGCGGGATTAATATCGGCATCAAATACATCCAGAAGAAATATAACAACACCAACCAACTACCTGAGAAACCAATAGTTGGCGAGTACTGAAATAAGCATTGAGAAAAATTTCTATTAAAATATTCCAAGTATCATTATGACCACTAATTGTTCCAAGAATCGAACTGTCGATGATAGGATCGACCCCGGCATGCTCAGGAGTACTCTATATCAGATTTTTTGAACAAAATCGGTAAATCGCTATGAGTTCGACCATAGAAAACGCCAAGCGGGTCCTCACGCTTTCACCCATATATGATTTTCTCTCAGACTTGAAATTTGGTGGGATTAATATCAGTAATTAAGTACATCCAGCAGAACATAACAACACCAACCAATCACCTGAGAAACCAATAGTTGGCGAGTACTGAAATAAGCATTGAGAAAAATTTCATTAAAATATTCCAAGCATCATTACGACCACTAATTGTTCCGCAATCGAACTGTTGATGATAGGATCGGACTTGGCATGCTCAGGAGTACCTATACTGTGATTTTGAACAAAATCGTGTATATCGCGTTTTGTCTCGTCCATGGAAAAAACGCGTAAGGGTCCCCCCTTACGTGTTTTTTCACCCATATATGATTTTCTCTCAGGCTTGAAATTTGGTGGGATTAATTTCAGTAATTAAGTACATTCAGAAGAACATAACAACACCAACCAATCAACTGAGAAACCAATAGTTGGTGAGTACTGAAATAAGCATTGAGAAAAATTTCATTAAAATATTCCAAGCATCATTACGACCACTAATTGTTCCGCAATCGAACTGTCGATGATAGGATCGGACTCGGCATGCTCAGGAGTACCTATACTGTGATTTTGAACATAATTGCGTATATCGCGTTTTGTCTCGACCATGGAAAAAACGCGTAAGGGTCCCCCCTTACGTGTTTTTTCACCCATATATGATTTTCTCTCAGACTTGAAATTTGGTGGGATTAATATCAGCAATTAAGTACATCCAGAAGAACATAACAACACCAACCAATCACCTGAGAAACCAATAGTTGGCGAGTACTGAAATAAGCATTGAGAAGAATTTCATTAAAATATTCCAAGCATCAATACGACCACTAATTGTTCCGCAATCGAACTGTCGATGAAAGGATCGGACTCCGAATGCTCAGGAGTACCTATACTGTGATTTTGAACAAAATCGAGTA